>NC_134185.1:22500958-22530958 GCF_964188355.1 Buteo buteo
CTAACCCGAACCCTAACCCTAACCCTAAGCTCTAGCCCTAACACTAAACCTAACCCTAACCCTAACCTTAGCCATAACCCTAACCCCTAACCCCTAACCGTAACGCTAACCCTAAACCTAACCCCTAACCCCTAACCCCTAACCCTAACCATAACCCTAAAACCTAACCCTAACCCTAACCCGAAACCTAGCCATAACCCTAGCCCTAAGTCGTACCCTAACCCTAATGCTAACCCTAACCCTAAGCCTAACCTTAGCCCTTAAAACTAACCTAATAAAAACCCGAACCCTAACTCCTAACCCTAACCCTAATTCTTACCCTAACCCTAACCCGAACCCTAACCCTAACCCTAAGCTCTAGCCCTAACCATAACCCTAACCCTAAAACTAACCTTAGCCCTAACCCTAACCCCTAACACCTAACCGTAATCCTAACCCTAAGCCTAAATACTAAGCTCTAAACCCTAACCCTAAACCCTAATCCGAACCCTAACCCTAACGCTAGCCCTAACAATAGCCCTAAGTCGTACCCTAACCCTAATCCTAACCCCAACCCAACCTTAACCCTAAGACTAACCTCAGCCCTTAAAACTAACCTAATACAAACCCTAACACTAACTCCTAACCCTAACACTAACATAACCCTAATCCTTGCCGTAACCCTAACCCAAAGCCTAGCCCTAAACCTAAACCTAACCCTAACCCTAATCTTAGCCCTAACGCTAACCCATAATCTCTAAACGTAACCCTAACCCTAAACCTAGGCCTAAACCTAAACGTAACCCTAATCCTAATGTGAGCCCGAACCCTAACCCATAATCCCTAACTGTAACCCTAACCCTAAGAGTAACCCCTAACCCCTAACCCCTAACCCTAACCATAACCCTAAACCCTAACCCTAACCCTAAGCCTAGCCCTAATCCTAGCCCTAAGTCGTACCCTAACCTTAATCCTAACCCTGACCCAACCTTAACCCTAAAACTAACCTTAGCCCTTAAAACTAACCTAATAAAAACACTAAACCTAACGCCTAACCCTAACCTAATCCTAACCCTAGCCGTAACCCTAAACCTAACCCTAATCCTAACCCTAGCTCTAACCCTAAACCTACCCCTAACCATAACCGTAGCCCTAACCCTAAAGCCTAACACCTAACCGTAAACCTAATCCTAAGCCTAACCCCTAACCCCTAACCCTAACCCTAGCCGTAACCCTAGCCCTAACTCGTACACTAACTCTAATCCTAACCCTAACCCAACCTTAACCCTAAAACTAACCTTAGCCCTTAAAACTAACCTAATAGAAACCCTAACCCTAACTCCTAACCCTAAGCCTAACCTAACCCTAACCCTAATCCTAGCCGTAACCCTAACCCTAACCCTAGCCCTAACCCTAACCCTACCCTAAAACCTAACCCTAACCCTAGCCCTAACCCCAGCCCTAAGTCGTAACCTAACCTTAATCCTAAACCTGACCCAACCTTAACCCTAAGCCTAACCTTAGCCCTTAAAACTAACCTAATAGAAACCCTAACCCTAACTCCTAACCCTGACCCTAAGCTAACCCTAACCCTAACCCTAACTCTTACCCTAACCCTAAACCTAACCCTAGACATAACCCTAACCCTAACCCTAACCCTAAACTTAGACCTAACCCTAACCTCTAACCACTAACCCCTAAACGTAACCCTAACCCTAAGCCTAAACCCTAAGCTCTAACCCCTAACCGTAAACCCTAATCCTAACCCTAATCCGAACCCTAGCCCTAAACCTAGCCCTACGTCGTACCCTAACACTAATCCTAACCCTAACCCAAACTTAACCCTAAGACTAACCTTAGCCCTTAAATCTAACCTAATACAAACGCTAAACCTAACCCCTAACCCTAACCCTAGCCTAACCCTAACCCTAGCCCTAACCCTAATCCTACCCTTAGCCCTAACCCTAACCCCTAACCCCTAACCGTAACGCTAACCCTAAGCCTAACCCCTAACCCATAACCACTAACCCTAACCATAACCGTAAACCCTAACCCTAACCCTAGTCCTAACCCTAGCCCTAAGTCGTACCCTAACCCTAATCCTAACCCTAACCCAACCTTAACCCTAAAAGTAACCTTAGCCCTTAAAACTAACCTAATACAAACCCTAACCCTAACTCCTAACCCTAACCCTAACCCTAGCCGTAACCCTAACCCTAACCCTAAACCTAACCCTAGCCCTAACCCTAACCCTAACCCTAACCTTAGCCCTAACCCTAACCACTAACCCCAACCGTAATGCTAACCCTAAGCCTAACCCCTAACCCATAATGCCTAACCCTAACCATAACCCTAAACCCTAAAACTAAGCCTAACCCTAGCCCTAAGTCGTACCCCAATCCTAATCCTAACCCTAACCCAACGTAAAACCTAAGACTAACCTTAGCCCTTAAAAGTAACCTAATAGAAACCCTAACCCTAACTCCTAACCCTAACCCTAACCTAACCCTAACCCTAACCCTAACCTTAGCCCTAACCCTACCCACTAACCCTTAACAGTAACGCTAACCCTAAACCTAACCCCTAACCCATAACGCCTAACTGTAACCATAAGCCTAAACCCTAACTCTAACCCTAACCCTAACCCTAGCCCTAACGCTAGCCCTAAGTCGTATCCTAACCCTAACACTAACCCTAACCCAACGTTAACCCTAAGACTAACCTTAGCCCTTAAAACAAACCTAATAGAAACCCTAACCCTAACCCTAGCCCTAACCCTTACCCTAAACCTAACCCTAACCTTAGCCGTAATCCTAACCCCTAACCCCTAACCGTAATGCTAACCCTAAGCCTAACCCCTAACCCCTAACCCCTAACCCTAACCATAACCCTAAACCCTAACCCTAACCCTAACCCTAACCCTAGCCCTAACCCTAGCCCTAAGTCGTACCCTAACCCTAATCCTAACCCTAACCCAATCTTAACCCAAAAACTAACCTTAGCCCTTAAAACTAACCTAATAGAAACCCTAACCCTAACTCCTAACCCTAACCTAACCCTAACCCTAGCCATAACCCTAACCCTAACCCTAACCCTAGCCCTAACCCTAACCCTAAACCTAACCCTAACCTTAGCCCTAACCCTAACCCCTAACCCCTAACCGTAACGCTAACCCTAAGCCTAACCCCTAACCCTAACCATAACCCTAAACCCTAACCCTAACCCTAACCCTAGCCCTAACGCTAGCCCTAAGTCGTACCCTAACCCTAATCCTAACCCTAACCCAACCTTAACCCTAAAACTAACCTTAGCCCTTAAAACTAACCTAACAGAAACCCTAACCCTAACTCCTAACCCTAACACTAACCTAACCCTAACCCTAACCCTAGCCGTAACCCTAACCCTAACCCTAACTCTAGCCCTAACCCTAAACCTAAGCTTAGCCCTAACCCTAACCCCTAACCCCTAACCGTAACGCTAACCCTAAGCCTAACCCCTAACCCCTAACCCCTAACCCTAACCATAACCCTAAACCCTAACCCTAACCCTAACCCTAGCCCTAACCCTAGCCCTAAGTCGTACCCTAACCCTAATCCTAACCCTAACCCAACCTTAACCCTAAAACTAACCTTAGCCCTTAAAACTAACCTAATAGAAACCCTAACCCTAACTCCTAAGCCTAACCCTAACCTAACCCTAACCCTAACCCTAGCCGTAACCCTAACCCTAACCCTAACCCTAGCCCTAACCCTAACCCTAACCCTAACCCTAACCTTAGCCCTAACCCTAACCCCTAACCCCTAACCGTAACGCTAACCCTAAGCCTAACCCCTAACCCCTAACCCCTAAACCTAACCATAACCCTAACCCTAACCCTAGCCCTAACCCTAGCCCTAAGTCGTACCCTAACCCTAATCCTAACCCTAACCCTAAAACTAAGCTTAGCCCTTAAAACTAACCTAATAGAAACCCTAACCCTAACTCCTAACCCTAAGCCTAACCTAACCCTGACCCTAACCCTAGCCGTAACCCTAACCCTAACCCTAACACTAGCCCTAACCCTAACCCTAACCCTAACCTTAGCCCTAACCCTAACCCCTAACCCCTAACCGTAACGCTAACCCTAAGCCTAACCCCTAACCCCTAACCCTAACCATAACCCTAAACCCTAACCCTAACCCTAACCCTAACCCTAGCCCTAACCCTAGCCCTAAGTCGTACCCTAACCCTAATCCTAACCCTAACCCAACCTTAACCCTAAAACTAACCTTAGCCCTTAAAACTAACCTAAGAGAAACCCTAACCCTAACTCCTAACCCTAAGCCTAACCTAACCCTAAACCTAACCCTAGCCGTAATCCTAACCCTAGCCCTAACCCTAACCCTAACCTTAGCCCTAACCCTAACCCCTAACCCCTAACCGTAACGCTAACCCTAAGCCTAACCCCTAAACCCTAACCCCTAAACTTAACCATAACCCTAAACCCTAACCCTAATCCTAACCCTAACCCTAGCCCTAACCCTAACCCTAAGTCGTACCCTAACCCTAATCCTAACCCTAACCCAACCTTAACCCTAAAACTAACCTTAGACCTTAAAACTAACCTAATAGAAACCCTAACCATAACGCCTAACCCTAAACTTAACCTAACCCTAACGCTAACCCTAACCCTAACCCTAACCCTAAACCTAACCCTAGACCTAACCCTAGACCTAAGACGTACCCTATACCCTAATCCTAACCCTAACCCTAAAACTAACCTTAGCCCTTAAAACTAACCTAATAGAAACCCTAACCCTAACTCCTAACCCTAAGCCTAACCTAACCCTAACCCTAACCCTAGCCGTAACCCTAACCCTAGCCCTAACCCTAGCCCTAACCCTAACCCTAACCTTAGCCCTAACCCTAACCCCTAACCCCTAATCGTAACGCTAACCCTAAGCCTAACCCCTAACCCCTAACCCCTAAACCTAACCATAACCCTAAACCCTAACCCTAACCCTAACCCTAGCCCTAAGTCGTAGCCTAACCCTAATCCTAACCCTAACCCAACCTTAACCCTAAAACTAACCTTAGCCCTTAAAACTAACCTAATAGAAACCCTAACCCTAACTCCTAACCCTAAGCCTAACCTAACCCTAACCCTAACCCTAGCCGTAACCCTAATCCTAAACCTAACCCTAGCCATAACCCTAACCCTAACCCTAACCCTAACCTTAGCCCTAACCCTAACCCCTAACCCCTAACCGTAAGGCTAACCCTAAGCCTAACCCCTAACCCCTAACCCTAACCATAACCCTAAACCCTAACCCTAACCCTAACCCTAGCCCTAACCCTAGCCCTAAGTCGTACCCTAACCCTAATCCTAACCCTAACCCAACCTTAACCCTAAAACTAACCTTAGCCCTTAAAACTAACCTAATAGAAACCCTAACCCTAACTCCTAACCCTAAGCCTAACCTAACCCTAACCCTAACCCTAGCCGTAACCCTAACCCTAACCCTAACCCTAGCCCTAACCCTAACCCTAACCCTAACCTTAGCCCTAACCCTAACCCCTAACCCCTAACCGTAACGCTAACCCTAAGCCTAACCCCTAAACCCTAACCAATAAACCTAAACAGAACCCTAAACCCTAACCCTAACCCTAACCCTAACCCTAGCCCTAACCCTAGCCCTAAGTCGTACCCTAACCCTAATCCTAACCCGAACCCAACCTTAACCCTAAAATTAACCTTAGACCTTAAAACTAACCTAATAGAAACCCTAACCCTAACTCCTAACCTTAAACTTAACCTAAACCTAACCCTAAACCTAGCTGTAACCCTAACCCTAACCCTAACACTAGCCCTAACCCTAACACTAACCCTAACCCTAACCCTAGCCCTAACCCTAACCCCAAGTCGTACCCTAACCCTAATCCTAACCCGAACCCAACCTTAACCCTAAATCTAACCTTAGCCCTTAAAACTAACCTAATAGAAACCCTGACCCTAACTCCTAACCCTAAGCCTAACCTAACCCTAACCCTAACCCTAGCTGTAACCCTAACCCTAACCCTAACCCTAGCCCTAACCCTAACCCTAAGCCTAACCCTAACCCTAGCCCTAACCCTAACCCTAAGTCGTACCCTAACCCTAATCCTAACCCTAACCCAACCTTAACCCTAAAACTAACCTTAGACCTTAAAACTAACCTAATAGAAACCCTAACCATAACGCCTAACCCTAAACTTAACCTAACCCTAACGCTAAACCTAACCCTAACCCTAACCCTAAACCTAACCCTAGCCCTAACCCTAGACCTAAGACGTACCCTATACCCTAATCCTAACCCTAACCCTAAAACTAACCTTAGCCCTTAAAACTAACCTAATAGAAACCCTAACCCTAACTCCTAACCCTAAGCCTAACCTAACCCTAACCCTAACCCTAGCCGTAACCCTAACCCTAGCCCTAACCCTAGCCCTAACCCTAACCCTAACCTTAGCCCTAACCCTAACCCCTAACCCCTAATCGTAACGCTAACCCTAAGCCTAACCCCTAACCCCTAACCCCTAAACCTAACCATAACCCTAAACCCTAACCCTAACCCTAACCCTAGCCCTAAGTCGTAGCCTAACCCTAATCCTAACCCTAACCCAACCTTAACCGTAAAACTAACCTTAGCCCTTAAAACTAACCTAATAGAAACCCTAACCCTAACTCCTAACCCTAAGCCTAACCTAACCCTAACCCTAACCCTAGCCGTAACCCTAACCCTAACCCTAACCCTAGCCCTAACCCTAAACATAAGCTTAGCCCTAACCCTAACCCCTAACCCCTAACCCCTAACCCTAACCATAACCCTAAACCCTAACCCTAACCCTAGCCCTAACCTTAGCCCTAAGTCGTACCCTAACCCTAATCCTAACCCTAACCCAACCTTAACCCTAAAACTAACCTTAGCCCTTAAAACTAACCTAATAGAAACCCTAACCCTAACTCCTAACCCTAAGCCTAACCTAACCCTAACCCTAACCCTAGCCGTAACCCTAATCCTAACCCTAACCCTAGCCATAACCCTAACCCTAACCCTAACCCTAACCTTAGCCCTAACCCTAACCCCTAACCCCTAACCGTAAGGCTAACCCTAAGCCTAACCCCTAACCCCTAACCCTAACCATAACCCTAAACCCTAACCCTAACCCTAACCCTAGCCCTAACCCTAGCCCTAAGTCGTACCCTAACCCTAATCCTAACCCTAACCCAACCTTAACCCTAAAACTAACCTTAGCCCTTAAAACTAACCTAATAGAAACCCTAACCCTAACTCCTAACCCTAAGCCTAACCTAACCCTAACCCTAACCCTAGCCGTAACCCTAACCCTAACCCTAACCCTAGCCCTAACCCTAAACATAAGCTTAGCCCTAACCCTAACCCCTAACCCCTAACCGTAACGCTAACCCTAAGCCTAACCCCTAACCCCTAACCCCTAACCCTAACCATAACCCTAAACCCTAACCCTAACCCTAACCCTAACCCTAGCCCTAACCCTAGTCCTAAGTCGTACCCTAACCCTAATCCTAACCCTAACCCAACCTTAACCCTAAAACTAACCTTAGCCCTTAAAACTAACCTAATAGAAACCCTAACCCTAAATCCTAACCCTAAGCCTAACCTAACCCTAACCCTAACCCTAGCCCTAACCCTAACCCTAACCCTAACCTTAGCCCTAACCCTAACCCCTAACCCCTAACCGTAACGCTAACCCTAAGCCTAACCCCTAACCCCTAACCCTAACCATAACCCTAAACCCTAACCCTAACCCTAACCCTAACCCTAGCCCTAACCCTAGCCCTAAGTCGTACCCTAACCCTAATCCTAACCCTAACCCAACCTTAACCCTAAAACTAACCTTAGCCCTTAAAACTAACCTAAGAGAAACCCTAACCCTAACTCCTAACCCTAAGCCTAACCTAACCCTAAACCTAACCCTAGCCGTAATCCTAACCCTAGCCCTAACCCTAACCCTAACCTTAGCCCTAACCCTAACCCCTAACCCCTAACCGTAACGCTAACCCTAAGCCTAACCCCTAAACCCTAACCCCTAAACTTAACCATAACCCTAAACCCTAACCCTAATCCTAACCCTAACCCTAGCCCTAACCCTAACCCTAAGTCGTACCCTAACCCTAATCCTAACCCTAACCCAACCTTAACCCTAAAACTAACCTTAGACCTTAAAACTAACCTAATAGAAACCCTAACCATAACGCCTAACCCTAAACTTAACCTAACCCTAACGCTAACCCTAACCCTAACCCTAACCCTAAACCTAACCCTAGACCTAACCCTAGACCTAAGACGTACCCTATACCCTAATCCTAACCCTAACCCTAAAACTAACCTTAGCCCTTAAAACTAACCTAATAGAAACCCTAACCCTAACTCCTAACCCTAAGCCTAACCTAACCCTAACCCTAACCCTAGCCGTAACCCTAACCCTAGCCCTAACCCTAGCCCTAACCCTAACCCTAACCTTAGCCCTAACCCTAACCCCTAACCCCTAATCGTAACGCTAACCCTAAGCCTAACCCCTAACCCCTAACCCCTAAACCTAACCATAACCCTAAACCCTAACCCTAACCCTAACCCTAGCCCTAAGTCGTAGCCTAACCCTAATCCTAACCCTAACCCAACCTTAACCCTAAAACTAACCTTAGCCCTTAAAACTAACCTAATAGAAACCCTAACCCTAACTCCTAACCCTAAGCCTAACCTAACCCTAACCCTAACCCTAGCCGTAACCCTAATCCTAAACCTAACCCTAGCCATAACCCTAACCCTAACCCTAACCCTAACCTTAGCCCTAACCCTAACCCCTAACCCCTAACCGTAAGGCTAACCCTAAGCCTAACCCCTAACCCCTAACCCTAACCATAACCCTAAACCCTAACCCTAACCCTAACCCTAGCCCTAACCCTAGCCCTAAGTCGTACCCTAACCCTAATCCTAACCCTAACCCAACCTTAACCCTAAAACTAACCTTAGCCCTTAAAACTAACCTAATAGAAACCCTAACCCTAACTCCTAACCCTAAGCCTAACCTAACCCTAACCCTAACCCTAGCCGTAACCCTAACCCTAACCCTAACCCTAGCCCTAACCCTAACCCTAACCCTAACCTTAGCCCTAACCCTAACCCCTAACCCCTAACCGTAACGCTAACCCTAAGCCTAACCCCTAAACCCTAACCAATAAACCTAAACAGAACCCTAAACCCTAACCCTAACCCTAACCCTAACCCTAGCCCTAACCCTAGCCCTAAGTCGTACCCTAACCCTAATCCTAACCCGAACCCAACCTTAACCCTAAAATTAACCTTAGACCTTAAAACTAACCTAATAGAAACCCTAACCCTAACTCCTAACCTTAAACTTAACCTAAACCTAACCCTAAACCTAGCTGTAACCCTAACCCTAACCCTAACACTAGCCCTAACCCTAACACTAACCCTAACCCTAACCCTAGCCCTAACCCTAACCCCAAGTCGTACCCTAACCCTAATCCTAACCCGAACCCAACCTTAACCCTAAATCTAACCTTAGCCCTTAAAACTAACCTAATAGAAACCCTGACCCTAACTCCTAACCCTAAGCCTAACCTAACCCTAACCCTAACCCTAGCTGTAACCCTAACCCTAACCCTAACCCTAGCCCTAACCCTAACCCTAAGCCTAACCCTAACCCTAGCCCTAACCCTAACCCTAAGTCGTACCCTAACCCTAATCCTAACCCTAACCCAACCTTAACCCTAAAACTAACCTTAGACCTTAAAACTAACCTAATAGAAACCCTAACCATAACGCCTAACCCTAAACTTAACCTAACCCTAACGCTAAACCTAACCCTAACCCTAACCCTAAACCTAACCCTAGCCCTAACCCTAGACCTAAGACGTACCCTATACCCTAATCCTAACCCTAACCCTAAAACTAACCTTAGCCCTTAAAACTAACCTAATAGAAACCCTAACCCTAACTCCTAACCCTAAGCCTAACCTAACCCTAACCCTAACCCTAGCCGTAACCCTAACCCTAGCCCTAACCCTAGCCCTAACCCTAACCCTAACCTTAGCCCTAACCCTAACCCCTAACCACTAATCGTAACGCTAACCCTAAGCCTAACCCCTAACCCCTAACCCCTAAACCTAACCATAACCCTAAACCCTAACCCTAACCCTAACCCTAGCCCTAAGTCGTAGCCTAACCCTAATCCTAACCCTAACCCAACCTTAACCGTAAAACTAACCTTAGCCCTTAAAACTAACCTAATAGAAACCCTAACCCTAACTCCTAACCCTAAGCCTAACCTAACCCTAACCCTAACCCTAGCCGTAACCCTAACCCTAACCCTAACCCTAGCCCTAACCCTAAACATAAGCTTAGCCCTAACCCTAACCCCTAACCCCTAACCCCTAACCCTAACCATAACCCTAAACCCTAACCCTAACCCTAGCCCTAACCTTAGCCCTAAGTCGTACCCTAACCCTAATCCTAACCCTAACCCAACCTTAACCCTAAAACTAACCTTAGCCCTTAAAACTAACCTAATAGAAACCCTAACCCTAACTCCTAACCCTAAGCCTAACCTAACCCTAACCCTAACCCTAGCCGTAACCCTAATCCTAACCCTAACCCTAGCCATAACCCTAACCCTAACCCTAACCCTAACCTTAGCCCTAACCCTAACCCCTAACCCCTAACCGTAAGGCTAACCCTAAGCCTAACCCCTAACCCCTAACCCTAACCATAACCCTAAACCCTAACCCTAACCCTAACCCTAGCCCTAACCCTAGCCCTAAGTCGTACCCTAACCCTAATCCTAACCCTAACCCAACCTTAACCCTAAAACTAACCTTAGCCCTTAAAACTAACCTAATAGAAACCCTAACCCTAACTCCTAACCCTAAGCCTAACCTAACCCTAACCCTAACCCTAGCCGTAACCCTAACCCTAACCCTAACCCTAGCCCTAACCCTAAACATAAGCTTAGCCCTAACCCTAACCCCTAACCCCTAACCGTAACGCTAACCCTAAGCCTAACCCCTAACCCCTAACCCCTAACCCTAACCATAACCCTAAACCCTAACCCTAACCCTAACCCTAACCCTAGCCCTAACCCTAGTCCTAAGTCGTACCCTAACCCTAATCCTAACCCTAACCCAACCTTAACCCTAAAACTAACCTTAGCCCTTAAAACTAACCTAATAGAAACCCTAACCCTAAATCCTAACCCTAAGCCTAACCTAACCCTAACCCTAACCCTAGCCGTAACCCTAACCCTAACCCTAACCCTAGCCCTAACCCTAACCCTAACCCTAACCCTAACCTTAGCCCTAACCCTAACCCCTAACCCCTAACCGTAACGCTAACCCTAAGCCTAACCCCTAACCCCTAACCCTAACCATAACCCTAAACCCTAACACTAACCCTAACACTAGCCCTAACCCTAGCCCTAAGTCGTACCCTAACCCTAATCCTAATCCTAACCCAACCTTAACCCTAAAACTAACCTTAGCCCTTAAAACTAACCTAAGAGAAATCCTAACCCTAACTCCTAACCCTAAGCCTAACCTAACCCTAACCCTAACCCTAGCCGTAACCCTAACCCTAACCCTAACCCTAGCCCTAACCCTAACCCTAACCCTAACCTTAGCCCTAACCCTAACCCCTAACCCCTAACCGTAACGCTAACCCTAAGCCTAACCCCTAAACCCTAACCAATAAACCTAAACATAACCCTAAACCCTAACCCTAACCCTAACACTAGCCCTAACCCTAACACTAACCCTAACCCTAACCCTAGCCCTAACCCTAACCCCAAGTCGTACCCTAAACCTAATCATAACCCGAACCCAACCTTAACCCTAAATCTAACCTTAGCCCTTAAAACTAACCTAATAGAAACCCTGACCCTAACTCCTAACCCTAAGCCTAACCTAACCCTAACCCTAGCCGTAACTCTAACCCTAACCCTAGCCCTAACCCTAACCCTAACCCTAACCCTAACCTTAGCCCTAACCCTAACCCCTAACCGTAACGCTAACCCTAAGCCTAACCCCTAACCCCTAACCCCTAACCCTAACCATAACCCTAAACCCTAACCCTAACCCTAACCCTAACCCTAGCCGTAACCCTAACCCTAACCCTAGCCCTAACCCTAACCCTAACCTTAGCCCTAACCCTAACCGTAACGCTAACCCTAAGCCTAACCCCTAACGCATAAGCCCTAACCGTAACAATAACCCTAAACCCTAACCCTAACCCTAACCCTAACCCTAGCCCTAACCCTAGCCCTAAGTCGTACCCTAACCCTAATCCTAACCCTAACCTAACTTTAACCCTAAGACGAACCTTAGCCCTTAAAACTAACCTAATAGAAACCCTAACCCTAACTCCTAACCCTAACCCTAACCTAATCCTAACCCTAACCCTAAACCCTAACCCTAACCCTAGCCCTAACCCTAAACCTAACCCTAACCCTAACCTTAGCACTAACCCTAACCCCTAATCCCTAACCGTAACCCTAACCCTAAGCCTAACCCCTAACCCCTAACCCCTAACCTTAAACATAACCCTAAACCCTAACCCTAACCCTAACCCTAGCCCTAACCCTAGCCCTAAGTCGTACCCTAACCCTAATCCTAAGCCTAATCCAACCTTAACCATACGCCTAACCTTAGCCCTTAAAACTAACCTAATACAAACCCTAACCCTAACTCCTAACCCTAACACTAAACTAACCCTAACCCTAACCCTAACCCTAGCCCTAAGCCTAACCTTTAGCCCTAACCCTAAACCCTAACACCAACCATAACGGTAACCCTAAGCCTAACACCTAACCCCTAAATCCTACCCGTAACCATAACCCTGAACCCTAATACTAACCCTAACGCTAACCCTAGCCTTAATACTAGCCCTCAGTCGTACCATAATCCTAACCCTAACCCAACCTTAACGCTAAGCCTAATCTTTGCCCTTAAAACTAACCTAATACAAACACTAACCCTAACTCCTAACCCTAACCCTAGGCCTAAACCTAACCTTAGCCCTAACCCTAACCCCTGAAACCTAACCGTAACCCTAAACCTAAGCCTAAACCCTAACTCCTAACCCCTAACCCTAAGCATAACCCTAACCCTAACCCTAACCCTAACCTTAGCCCTAACCCTAACCCCTAACCGTAACCCTAACCCTAAGACTAACAACTAAGCCCTAATCCCAAACCCTAACAATAACCCTAAGCCTTAACCCTAACCCTAGCCGTAACCCTATCCCTAACCCTAACTCTTACCCTAGACCTAACCCTAACCCTAACTCTAACCCTAACCTTAGCCCTAACCCTAACCCCTAACCGTAACGCTAACCCTAAGCCTAACCCCTAACCCCTAACCCTAACCCTAAATCCTAACCCTAACCCTAACACTAACCCTAGCCGTAACCCTAGCCCTAAGTCGTACCCTAACCCTAATCCTAACACTAACACAACCTTAACCCTAAGACTAACCTTAGCCAGTAAAACTAACCTAATACAAAACGTAACCTTAACTCCTAACCCTAACCCTAACCTAACCCTAACCCTAACCATAACTCCTACCCTAACCCTAACCCTAACCCTAGCCGTAACCCTAACCCTAACCCTAAACCATAACCCTAACACTAAGCCTAACCCCTAACGCATAAGCCCTAACCGTAACAATAACCCTAAACCCTAACCCTAACCCTTACCCTAACCCTAACCGTAGCCCTAAGTCGTACCCTAACCATAATCCTAACCCTAATCTAACTTTAACCCTAAGACGAAACTTAGCCCTTAAAACTAACCTAATACAAACCGTAACCCTAACCCCTAACCCTAACCCTAACCTAATCCTAACCCTAACCCTAACCCTAAACCTCACCCTACCCCTAACCCTAAACCTAACCCTAACCCTAACCTTAGCCCTAACCCTAAATCCTAACCCCTAACCGTAAACCTAACCCTAAGTCTAACCCCTAACCCTAACAATAACCCTAAACCCTAACACTAACCCTAAACCCTAACCCTAGCCCTAACCCTAGCCCTAAGTCGTACCTTAACCCTAATCCTAAACCTAAGCCAACCTTAAGCCTAAGACTAACCTTAGCCCTTAAAACTAACCTAATAGAAACCCTAACTCCTAACCCTAACCCTAACCTAACCCTAAACCTAACCCTAACTCTTACCCTAACCCTAACCCTAGCCCTAACACTAAACCTAACCCTAACCCTAACCTTAGCCATAACCCTAACCCCTAACCCCTAACCGTAACGCTAACCCTAAACCTAACCCCTAACCCCTAACCCCTAACCCTAACCATAACCCTAAAACCTAACCCTAACCCTAACCCGAAACCTAGCCTTAACCCTAGCCCTAAGTCGTACCCTAACCCTAATGCTAACCCTAACCCTAAGCCTAACCTTAGCCCTTAAAACTAACCTAATAAAAACCCGAACCCTAAATCCTAACCCTAACCCTAATTCTTACCCTAACCCTAACCCGAACCCTAACCCTAACCCTAAGCTCTAGCCCTAACACTAAACCTAACCCTAACCCTAACCTTAGCCATAACCCTAACCCCTAACCCCTAACCGTAACGCTAACCCTAAACCTAACCCCTAACCCCTAACCCCTAACCCTAACCATAACCCTAAAACCTAACCCTAACCCTAACCCGAAACCTAGCCATAACCCTAGCCCTAAGTCGTACCCTAACCCTAATGCTAACCCTAACCCTAAGCCTAACCTTAGCCCTTAAAACTAACCTAATAAAAACCCGAACCCTAACTCCTAACCCTAACCCTAATTCTTACCCTAACCCTAACCCGAACCCTAACCCTAACCCTAAGCTCTAGCCCTAACCATAACCCTAACCCTAAAACTAACCTTAGCCCTAACCCTAACCCCTAACACCTAACCGTAATCCTAACCCTAAGCCTAAATACTAAGCTCTAAACCCTAACCCTAAACCCTAATCCGAACCCTAACCCTAACGCTAGCCCTAACAATAGCCCTAAGTCGTACCCTAACCCTAATCCTAACCCCAACCCAACCTTAACCCTAAGACTAACCTCAGCCCTTAAAACTAACCTAATACAAACCCTAACACTAACTCCTAACCCTAACACTAACATAACCCTAATCCTTGCCGTAACCCTAACCCAAAGCCTAGCCCTAAACCTAAACCTAACCCTAACCCTAATCTTAGCCCTAACGCTAACCCATAATCTCTAAACGTAACCCTAACCCTAAACCTAGGCCTAAACCTAAACGTAACCCTAATCCTAATGTGAGCCCGAACCCTAACCCATAATCCCTAACTGTAACCCTAACCCTAAGAGTAACCCCTAACCCCTAACCCCTAACCCTAACCATAACCCTAAACCCTAACCCTAACCCTAAGCCTAGCCCTAATCCTAGCCCTAAGTCGTACCCTAACCTTAATCCTAACCCTGACCCAACCTTAACCCTAAAACTAACCTTAGCCCTTAAAACTAACCTAATAAAAACACTAAACCTAACGCCTAACCCTAACCTAATCCTAACCCTAGCCGTAACCCTAAACCTAACCCTAATCCTAACCCTAGCTCTAACCCTAAACCTACCCCTAACCATAACCGTAGCCCTAACCCTAAAGCCTAACACCTAACCGTAAACCTAATCCTAAGCCTAACCCCTAACCCCTAACCCTAACCCTAGCCGTAACCCTAGCCCTAACTCGTACACTAACTCTAATCCTAACCCTAACCCAACCTTAACCCTAAAACTAACCTTAGCCCTTAAAACTAACCTAATAGAAACCCTAACCCTAACTCCTAACCCTAAGCCTAACCTAACCCTAACCCTAATCCTAGCCGTAACCCTAACCCTAACCCTAGCCCTAACCCTAACCCTACCCTAAAACCTAACCCTAACCCTAGCCCTAACCCCAGCCCTAAGTCGTAACCTAACCTTAATCCTAAACCTGACCCAACCTTAACCCTAAGCCTAACCTTAGCCCTTAAAACTAACCTAATAGAAACCCTAACCCTAACTCCTAACCCTGACCCTAAGCTAACCCTAACCCTAACCCTAACTCTTACCCTAACCCTAAACCTAACCCTAGACATAACCCTAACCCTAACACTAACCCTAAACTTAGACCTAACCCTAACCTCTAACCACTAACCCCTAAACGTAACCCTAACCCTAAGCCTAAACCCTAAGCTCTAACCCCTAACCGTAAACCCTAATCCTAACCCTAATCCGAACCCTAGCCCTAAACCTAGCCCTACGTCGTACCCTAACACTAATCCTAACCCTAACCCAAACTTAACCCTAAGACTAACCTTAGCCCTTAAATCTAACCTAATACAAACGCTAAACCTAACCCCTAACCCTAACCCTAGCCTAACCCTAACCCTAGCCCTAACCCTAATCCTACCCTTAGCCCTAACCCTAACCCCTAACCCCTAACCGTAACGCTAACCCTAAGCCTAACCCCTAACCCATAACCACTAACCCTAACCATAACCGTAAACCCTAACCCTAACCCTAGTCCTAACCCTAGCCCTAAGTCGTACCCTAACCCTAATCCTAACCCTAACCCAACCTTAACCCTAAAAGTAACCTTAGCCCTTAAAACTAACCTAATACAAACCCTAACCCTAACTCCTAACCCTAACCCTAGCCGTAACCCTAACCCTAACCCTAAACCTAACCCTAGCCCTAACCCTAACCCTAACCCTAACCTTAGCCCTAACCCTAACCACTAACCCCAACCGTAATGCTAACCCTAAGCCTAACCCCTAACCCATAATGCCTAACCCTAACCATAACCCTAAACCCTAAAACTAAGCCTAACCCTAGCCCTAACCCTAGCCCTAAGTCGTACCCCAATCCTAATCCTAACCCTAACCCAACGTAAAACCTAAGACTAACCTTAGCCCTTAAAAGTAACCTAATAGAAACCCTAACCCTAACTCCTAACCCTAACCCTAACCTAACCCTAACCCTAACCCTAACCCTAACCTTAGCCCTAACCCTACCCACTAACCCTTAACAGTAACGCTAACCCTAAACCTAACCCCTAACCCATAACGCCTAACTGTAACCATAAGCCTAAACCCTAACTCTAACCCTAACCCTAACCCTAGCCCTAACGCTAGCCCTAAGTCGTATCCTAACCCTAACACTAACCCTAACCCAACGTTAACCCTAAGACTAACCTTAGCCCTTAAAACAAACCTAATAGAAACCCTAACCCTAACCCTAGCCCTAACCCTTACCCTAAACCTAACCCTAACCTTAGCCGTAATCCTAACCCCTAACCCCTAACCGTAATGCTAACCCTAAGCCTAACCCCTAACCCCTAACCCCTAACCCTAACCATAACCCTAAACCCTAACCCTAACCCTAACCCTAACCCTAGCCCTAACGCTAGCCCTAAGTCGTACCCTAACCCTAATCCTAACCCTAACCCAACCTTAACCCTAAAACTAACCTTAGCCCTTAAAACTAACCTAACAGAAACCCTAACCCTAACTCCTAACCCTAACACTAACCTAACCCTAACCCTAACCCTAGCCGTAACCCTAACCCTAACCCTAACTCTAGCCCTAACCCTAAACCTAAGCTTAGCCCTAACCCTAACCCCTAACCCCTAACCGTAACGCTAACCCTAAGCCTAACCCCTAACCCCTAACCCCTAACCCTAACCATAACCCTAAACCCTAACCCTAACCCTAACCCTAGCCCTAACCCTAGCCCTAAGTCGTACCCTAACCCTAATCCTAACCCTAACCCAACCTTAACCCTAAAACTAACCTTAGCCCTTAAAACTAACCTAATAGAAACCCTAACCCTAACTCCTAAGCCTAACCCTAACCTAACCCTAACCCTAACCCTAGCCGTAACCCTAACCCTAACCCTAACCCTAGCCCTAACCCTAACCCTAACCCTAACCCTAACCTTAGCCCTAACCCTAACCCCTAACCCCTAACCGTAACGCTAACCCTAAGCCTAACCCCTAACCCCTAACCCCTAAACCTAACCATAACCCTAACCCTAACCCTAGCCCTAACCCTAGCCCTAAGTCGTACCCTAACCCTAATCCTAACCCTAACCCTAAAACTAAGCTTAGCCCTTAAAACTAACCTAATAGAAACCCTAACCCTAACTCCTAACCCTAAGCCTAACCTAACCCTGACCCTAACCCTAGCCGTAACCCTAACCCTAACCCTAACACTAGCCCTAACCCTAACCCTAACCCTAACCTTAGCCCTAACCCTAACCCCTAACCCCTAACCGTAACGCTAACCCTAAGCCTAACCCCTAACCCCTAACCCTAACCATAACCCTAAACCCTAACCCTAACCCTAACCCTAACCCTAGCCCTAAGTCGTACCCTAACCCTAATCCTAACCCTAACCCAACCTTAACCCTAAAACTAACCTTAGCCCTTAAAACTAACCTAAGAGAAACCCTAACCCTAACTCCTAACCCTAAGCCTAACCTAACCCTAAACCTAACCCTAGCCGTAATCCTAACCCTAGCCCTAACCCTAACCCTAACCTTAGCCCTAACCCTAACCCCTAACCCCTAACCGTAACGCTAACCCTAAGCCTAACCCCTAAACCCTAACCCCTAAACTTAACCATAACCCTAAACCCTAACCCTAATCCTAACCCTAACCCTAGCCCTAACCCTAACCCTAAGTCGTACCCTAACCCTAATCCTAACCCTAACCCAACCTTAACCCTAAAACTAACCTTAGACCTTAAAACTAACCTAATAGAAACCCTAACCATAACGCCTAACCCTAAACTTAACCTAACCCTAACGCTAACCCTAACCCTAACCCTAACCCTAAACCTAACCCTAGACCTAACCCTAGACCTAAGACGTACCCTATACCCTAATCCTAACCCTAACCCTAAAACTAACCTTAGCCCTTAAAACTAACCTAATAGAAACCCTAACCCTAACTCCTAACCCTAAGCCTAACCTAACCCTAACCCTAACCCTAGCCGTAACCCTAACCCTAGCCCTAACCCTAGCCCTAACCCTAACCCTAACCTTAGCCCTAACCCTAACCCCTAACCCCTAATCGTAACGCTAACCCTAAGCCTAACCCCTAACCCCTAACCCCTAAACCTAACCATAACCCTAAACCCTAACCCTAACCCTAACCCTAGCCCTAAGTCGTAGCCTAACCCTAATCCTAACCCTAACCCAACCTTAACCCTAAAACTAACCTTAGCCCTTAAAACTAACCTAATAGAAACCCTAACCCTAACTCCTAACCCTAAGCCTAACCTAACCCTAACCCTAACCCTAGCCCTAACCCTAACCCTAACCCTAACCCTAACCTTAGCCCTAACCCTAACCCCTAACCCCTAACCGTAAGGCTAACCCTAAGCCTAACCCCTAACCCCTAACCCTAACCATAACCCTAAACCCTAACCCTAACCCTAACCCTAGCCCTAACCCTAGCCCTAAGTCGTACCCTAACCCTAATCCTAACCCTAACCCAACCTTAACCCTAAAACTAACCTTAGCCCTTAAAACTAACCTAATAGAAACCCTAACCCTAACTCCTAACCCTAAGCCTAACCTAACCCTAACCCTAACCCTAGCCGTAACCCTAACCCTAACCCTAACCCTAGCCCTAACCCTAACCCTAACCCTAACCTTAGCCCTAACCCTAACCCCTAACCCCTAACCGTAACGCTAACCCTAAGCCTAACCCCTAAACCCTAACCAATAAACCTAAACAGAACCCTAAACCCTAACCCTAACCCTAACCCTAACCCTAGCCCTAACCCTAGCCCTAAGTCGTACCCTAACCCTAATCCTAACCCGAACCCAACCTTAACCCTAAAATTAACCTTAGACCTTAAAACTAACCTAATAGAAACCCTAACCCTAACTCCTAACCTTAAACTTAACCTAAACCTAACCCTAAACCTAGCTGTAACCCTAACCCTAACCCTAACACTAGCCCTAACCCTAACACTAACCCTAACCCTAACCCTAGCCCTAACCCTAACCCCAAGTCGTACCCTAACCCTAATCCTAACCCGAACCCAACCTTAACCCTAAATCTAACCTTAGCCCTTAAAACTAACCTAATAGAAACCCTGACCCTAACTCCTAACCCTAAGCCTAACCTAACCCTAACCCTAACCCTAGCTGTAACCCTAACCCTAACCCTAACCCTAGCCCTAACCCTAACCCTAAGCCTAACCCTAACCCTAGCCCTAACCCTAACCCTAAGTCGTACCCTAACCCTAATCCTAACCCTAACCCAACCTTAACCCTAAAACTAACCTTAGACCTTAAAACTAACCTAATAGAAACCCTAACCATAACGCCTAACCCTAAACTTAACCTAACCCTAACGCTAAACCTAACCCTAACCCTAACCCTAAACCTAACCCTAGCCCTAACCCTAGACCTAAGACGTACCCTATACCCTAATCCTAACCCTAACCCTAAAACTAACCTTAGCCCTTAAAACTAACCTAATAGAAACCCTAACCCTAACTCCTAACCCTAAGCCTAACCTAACCCTAACCCTAACCCTAGCCGTAACCCTAACCCTAGCCCTAACCCTAGCCCTAACCCTAACCCTAACCTTAGCCCTAACCCTAACCCCTAACCCCTAATCGTAACGCTAACCCTAAGCCTAACCCCTAACCCCTAACCCCTAAACCTAACCATAACCCTAAACCCTAACCCTAACCCTAACCCTAGCCCTAAGTCGTAGCCTAACCCTAATCCTAACCCTAACCCAACCTTAACCCTAAAACTAACCTTAGCCCTTAAAACTAACCTAATAGAAACCCTAACCCTAACTCCTAACCCTAAGCCTAACCTAACCCTAACCCTAACCCTAGCCGTAACCCTAACCCTAACCCTAACCCTAGCCCTAACCCTAAACATAAGCTTAGCCCTAACCCTAACCCCTAACCCCTAACCGTAACGCTAACCCTAAGCCTAACCCCTAACCCCTAACCCCTAACCCTAACCATAACCCTAAACCCTAACCCTAACCCTAACCCTAACCCTAGCCCTAACCCTAGTCCTAAGTCGTACCCTAACCCTAATCCTAACCCTAACCCAACCTTAACCCTAAAACTAACCTTAGCCCTTAAAACTAACCTAATAGAAACCCTAACCCTAAATCCTAACCCTAAGCCTAACCTAACCCTAACCCTAACCCTAGCCGTAACCCTAACCCTAACCCTAACCCTAGCCCTAACCCTAACCCTAACCCTAACCCTAACCTTAGCCCTAACCCTAACCCCTAACCCCTAACCGTAACGCTAACCCTAAGCCTAACCCCTAACCCCTAACCCTAACCATAACCCTAAACCCTAACACTAACCCTAACACTAGCCCTAACCCTAGCCCTAAGTCGTACCCTAACCCTAATCCTAATCCTAACCCAACCTTAACCCTAAAACTAACCTTAGCCCTTAAAACTAACCTAAGAGAAATCCTAACCCTAACTCCTAACCCTAAGCCTAACCTAACCCTAACCCTAACCCTAGCCGTAACCCTAACCCTAACCCTAACCCTAGCCCTAACCCTAACCCTAACCCTAACCTTAGCCCTAACCCTAACCCCTAAACCCTAACCGTAACGCTAACCCTAAGCCTAACCCCTAAACCCTAACCAATAAACCTAAACATAACCCTAAACCCTAACCCTAACCCTAACACTAGCCCTAACCCTAACACTAACCCTAACCCTAACCCTAGCCCTAACCCTAACCCCAAGTCGTACCCTAAACCTAATCATAACCCGAACCCAACCTTAACCCTAAATCTAACCTTAGCCCTTAAAACTAACCTAATAGAAACCCTGACCCTAACTCCTAACCCTAAGCCTAACCTAACCCTAACCCTAACCCTAGCTGTAACCCTAACCCTAACCCTAACCCTAGCCCTAACCCTAACCCTAACCCTAACCCTAACCCTAGCCCTAACCCTAACCCTAAGTCGTACCCTAACCCTAATCCTAACCCTAACCCAACCTTAACCCTAAAACTAACCTTAGCCCTTAAAACTAACTTAATAGAAACACTAACCCTAACTCCTAACCCTAAGCCTAACCTAACCCTAACCCTAACCCTAGCCGTAACCCTAACCCTAGCCCTAACCCTAACCCTAACCCTAACCCTAACCTTAGCCCTAACCCTAACCCCTAACCCCTAACCGTAACCCTAACCCTAAGCCTAACCCCTAACCCCTAACCCTAACCATAACCCTAAACCCTAACCCTAACCCTAACCCTAACCCTAGCCCTAACCCTAGCCCTAAGTCGTACCCTAACCCTAATCCTAACCCTAACCCAACCTTAACCCTAAAACTAACCTTAGCCCTTAAAACTAACCTAATAGAAACCCTAACCCTAACTCCTAACCCTAAGCCTAACCTAACCCTAACCCTAACCCTAGCTGTAACCCTAACCCTAACCCTAACCCTAGCCCTAAGCCTAACCCTAACCCTAACCCTAACCTTAGCCGTAACCCTAACCCCTAACCGTAACGCTAACCCTAAGCCTAACGCCTAAACCCTAACCCCAAACCCTAACCATAAACCTAAAACCTAACCCTAAACCTAACCCTAGCCCTAACCCTAACCCTAAGTCGTACCCTAACCCTAATCCTAACCCGAACCCAACCTTAACCCTAAAACTAACCTTAGCCTTTAAAACTAACCTAATAGAAACCCTAACCCTAACTCCTAACCCTAACCTTAACCTAACCCTAACCCTAACCCTAGCCGTAACCCTAACCCTAACCCTAACCCTAGCCCTAACCCTAAACCTAAGTCGTACCCTAACCCTAATCCTAACCCGAACCTAACCTTAACCCTAAAACTAGCCTTAGCCCTTAAAACTAAACTAATAGAAACCCTAACCCTAACTCCTTACCCTAACCTTAACCTAACCCTAACCCTAACCCTAGCCGTAACCCTAACCCTAACTCTAACCCTAACCCTAGCCCTAACCCTAACCCTAACCCTAACCTTAGCCCTAACCCTAACCCTAACCCTAACCCCTAACCGTCACGCTAACTCTAAGCCTAACCCCTAACCCCTAACCCCTAACCCTAACCATAACCCTAAACCCTAACCCTAACCCTAACCCTAGCCCTAAGTCGTACCCTAACCCTAATCCTAACCCTAATCCAACCTTAACCCTAAAACTAACCTTAGCCCTTAAAACTAACCTAATAGAAACCCTAACCCTAACTCCTAACCCTAAGCCTAACCTAACCCTAACCCTAACCCTAGCCGTAACCCTAACCCTAACCCTAACCCTAGCCCTAACCCTAACCCTAACCCTAACCCTAACCTTAGCCCTAACCCTAACCACTAACCCCAACCGTAATGCTAACCCTAAGCCTAACCCCTAACCCATAATGCCTAACCCTAACCATAACCCTAAACCCTAAAACTAAGCCTAACCCTGGCCCTAACCCTAGCCCTAAGTCGTACCCCAATCCTAATCCTAACCCTAACCAAACGTTAAACCTAAGACTAAGCTTAGCCATTAAAACTAACCTAATAGAAACCCTAACACTAACTGCTAACCCTAAGCCTAACCTAACCCTAACCCTAACCCTAGCCGTAACCCTAACCCTAACCCTAACCCTAGCCCTAACCCTAACCCTACCGCTAACCCTAACCCTAACCCTAACCTCTAACCCCTAACCCTAAGGCTAACTCCTAAGCCATAACGCCTAACCCTAACCATAAACCTACACCCTAACCCTAACCCTAAACCTAACCCTAGCCCTAACCCTAACCCTAAGTCGTACCCTAACCCTAATCCTAACCCTAACCCAACGTAAAACCTAAGACTAACCTTAGCCCTTAAAAGTAACCTAATAGAAACCCTAACCCTAACTCCTAACCCTAACCCTAACCTAACCCTAACCCTAACCCTAACCCTAACCTTAGCCCTAACCCTACCCACTAACCCTTAACAGTAACGCTAACCCTAAACCTAACCCCTAACCCATAACGCCTAACTGTAACCATAAGCCTAAACCCTAACTCTAACCCTAACCCTAACCCTAGCCCTAACGCTAGCCCTAAGTCGTACCCTAACCCTAACACTAACCCTAACCCAACGTTAACCCTAAGACTAACCTTAGCCCTTAAAACAAACCTAATAGAAACCCTAACCCTAACCCTAGCCCTAACCCTTACCCTAAACCTAACCCTAACCTTAGCCGTAATCCTAACCCCTAACCCCTAACCGTAACGCTAACCCTAAGCCTAACCCCTAACCCCTAACCCCTAACCCTAACCATAACCCTAAACCCTAACCCTAACCCTAGCCCTAACCCTAGCCCTAAGTCGTACCCTAACCCTAATCCTAACCCTAACCCAATCTTAACCCAAAAACTAACCTTAGCCCTTAAAACTAACCTAATAGAAACCCTAACCCTAACTCCTAACCCTAACCCTAACCTAACCCTAACCCTAGCCATAACCCTAACCCTAACCCTAACCCTAGCCCTAACCCTAACCCTAACCCTAACCCTAACCTTAGCCCTAACCCTAACCCCTAACCCCTAACCGTAACGCTAACCCTAAGCCTAACCCCTAACCCTAACCATAACCCTAAACCCTAACCCTAACCCTAACCCTAGCCCTAACGCTAGCCCTAAGTCGTACCCTAACCCTAATCCTAACCCTAACCCAACCTTAACCCTAAAACTAACCTTAGCCCTTAAAACTAACCTAACAGAAACCCTAACCCTAACTCCTAACCCTAACACTAACCTAACCCTAACCCTAACCCTAGCCGTATCCCTAACCCTAGCCCTAACCCTAGCCCTAACCCTAAACCTAACCTTAGCCCTAACCCTAACCCCTAAACCCTAATCGTAACGCTAACCCTAAGCCTAACCCCTAACCCCTAACCCCTAAACCTAACCATAACCCTAAACCCTAACCCTAACCCTAACCCTAGCCCTAAGTCGTAGCCTAACCCTAATCCTAACCCTAACCCAACCTTAACCGTAAAACTAACCTTAGCCCTTAAAACTAACCTAATAGAAACCCTAACCCTAACTCCTAACCCTAAGCCTAACCTAACCCTAACCCTAACCCTAGCCGTAACCCTAACCCTAACCCTAACCCTAGCCCTAACCCTAAACATAAGCTTAGCCCTAACCCTAACCCCTAACCCCTAACCGTAACGCTAACCCTAAGCCTAACCCCTAACCCCAAACCCCTAACCCTAACCATAACCCTAAACCCTAACCCTAACCCTAACCCTAGCCCTAACCTTAGCCCTAAGTCGTACCCTAACCCTAATCCTAACCCTAACCCAACCTTAACCCTAAAACTAACCTTAGCCCTTAAAACTAACCTAATAGAAACCCTAACCCTAACTCCTAACCCTAAGCCTAACCTAACCCTAACCCTAACCCTAGCCGTAACCCTAATCCTAAACCTAACCCTAGCCATAACCCTAACCCTAACCCTAACCCTAACCTTAGCCCTAACCCTAACCCCTAACCCCTAACCGTAACGCTAACCCTAAGCCTAACCCCTAACCCCTAACCCTAACCATAACCCTAAACCCTAACCCTAACCCTAACCCTAGCCCTAACCCTAGCCCTAAGTCGTACCCTAACCCTAATCCTAACCCTAACCCAACCTTAACCCTAAAACTAACCTTAGCCCTTAAAACTAACCTAATAGAAACCCTAACCCTAACTCCTAACCCTAAGCCTAACCTAACCCTAACCCTAACCCTAGCCGTAACCCTAACCCTAACCCTAGCCCTAACCCTAACCCTAACCCTAACCTTAGCCCTAACCCTAACCCCTAACCCCTAACCGTAACGCTAACCCTAAGCCTAACCCCTAAACCCTAACCAATAAACCTAAACAGAACCCTAAACCCTAACCCTAACCCTAACCCTAACCCTAGCCCTAACCCTAACCCTATGTCGTACCCTAACCCTAATCCTAACCCGAACCCAACCTTAACCCTAAAATTAACCTTAGACCTTAAAACTAACCTAATAGAAACCCTAACCCTAACTCCTAACCTTAAACTTAACCTAAACCTAACCCTAAACCTAGCTGTAACCCTAACCCTAACCCTAACACTAGCCCTAACCCTAACACTAACCCTAACCCTAACCCTAGCCCTAACCCTAACCCCAAGTCGTACCCTAACCCTAATCCTAACCCGAACCCAACCTTAACCCTAAATCTAACCTTAGCCCTTAAAACTAACCTAATAGAAACCCTGACCCTAACTCCTAACCCTAAGCCTAAGCTAACTCTAACCCTAACCCTAGCTGTAACCCTAACCCTAACCCTAACCCTAGCCCTAACCCTAACCCTAACCCTAACCCTAACCCTAGCCCTAACCCTAACCCTAAGTCGTACCCTAACCCTAATCCTAACCCGAACCCAACCTTAACCCTAAAACTAACCTTAGACCTTAAAACTAACCTAATAGAAACCCTAAGCCTAACTCCTAACCCTAAACTTAACCTAACCCTAACCCTAACCCTAGCCGTAACACTAACCCTAAACCTAACCCTAGCCCTAACCCTAGACCTAAGTCGTACCCTAACCCTAATCCTAACCCTAACCCTAAAACTAACCTTAGCCCTTAAAACTAACCTAATAGAAACACTAACCCTAACTCCTAACCCTAAGCCTAACCTAACCCTAACCCTAACCCTAGCCGTAACCCTAACCCTAGCCCTAAACCTAACCCTAACACTAACCCTAACCTTAGCCCTAACCCTAACCCCTAACCCCTAATCGTAACGCTAAATCTAAGCCTAACCCCTAACCCCTAACCCCTAAACCTAACTATAACCCTAAACCCTAACCCTAACCCTAACACTAACCCTAGCCCTAACCCTAGCCCTAAGTCGTACCCTAACCCTAATCCTAACCCTAACCCAACCTTAACCCTAAAACTAACCTTAGCCCTTAAAACTAACCTAATAGAAACCCTAACCCTAACTCCTAACCCTAAGCCTAACCTAACCCTAACCCCAACCCTAGCCGTAACCCTAACCCTAACACTAACCCTAGCCCTAACCCTAAACATAAGCTTAGCCCTAACCCTAACCCCTAACCCCTAACCGTAACGCTAACGCTAAGCCTAACCCCTAACCCCTAACCCCTAACCCTAACCATAACCCTAAACCCTAACCCTAACCCTAACCCTAACCCTAGCCCTAACCCTAGTCCTAAGTCGTACCCTAACCCTAATCATAACCCGAACCCAACCTTAACCCTAAATCTAACCTTAGCCCTTAAAACTAACCTAATAGAAACCCTGACCATAACTCCTAACCCTAAGCCTAACCTAACCCTAACCCTAACCCTAGCTGTAACCCTAACCCTAACCCTAACCCTAACCCTAGCCCTAACCCTAACCCTAAGTCGTACCCTAACCCTAATCCTAACCCGAACCCAACCTTAACCCTAAAACTAACCTTAGCCCTTAAAACTAACCTAATAGAAACCCTAACCCTAACTCCTAACCCTAAACTTATCCTAACCCTAACCCTAACCCTAGCCGTAACACTAACCCTAACCCTAATCCTAGCCCTAACCCTAGACCTAAGTCGTACCCCAACCCGAACCCAACCTTAACCCTAAAACTAACCTTAGCCCTTAAAACTAACCTAATAGAAACACTAACCCTAACTCCTAACCCTAAGCCTAACCTAACCCTAACCCTAAGCCTAGCCGTAACCCTAACCCCAGCCCTAAACCTAACCCTAACCCTAACCCTAACCTTAGCCCTAACCCTAACCCCTAACCCCTAATCGTAACGCTAAATATAAGCCTAACCCCTAACCCCTAACCCCTAACCCTAACCATAACCCTAAACCCTAACCCTAACCCTAACCCTAACCCTAGCCCTAACCCTAGCCCTAAGTCGTACCCTAACCCTAATCCTAACCCTAACCCAACCTTAACCCTAAAACTAACCTTAGCCCTTAAAACTAACCTAATAGAAACCCTAACCCTAACTCCTAACCCTAAGCCTAACCTAACCCTAACCCTAACCCTAGCCGTAACCCTAACCCTAACCCTAACACTAGCCCTAACCCTAACCCTAAACCTAACCCTAACCTTAGCCCTAACCCTAACCCCTAACCCCTAACCGTAACCCTAACCCTAAGCCTAACCCCTAACCCCTAACCCTAACCATAACCCTAAACCCTAACCCTAACCCTAACCCTAACCCTAGCCCTAACCCTAGCCCTAAGTCGTACCCTAACCCTAATCCTAACCCTAACCCAACCTTAACCCTAAAACTAACCTTAGCCCTTAAAACTAACCTAATAGAAACCCTAACCCTAACTCCTAACCCTAAGCCTAACCTAACCCTAACCCTAACCCTAGCTGTAACCCTAACCCTAACCCTAACCCTAGCCCTAAGCCTAACCCTAACCCTAACCCTAACCTTAGCCCTAACCCTAACCCCTAACCCCTAACCGTAACGCTAACCCTAAGCCTAACCCCTAAACCCTAACCCCAAACCCTAACCATAAACCTAAAACCTAACCCTAACCCTAACCCTAGCCCTAACCCTAACCCTAAGTCGTACCCTAACCCTAATCCTAACCCTAACCCAACCTTAACCCTAAAACTAACCTTAGCCTTTAAAACTAACCTAATAGAAACCCTAACCCTAACTCCTAACCCTAACCTTAACCTAACCCTAACACTAACCCTAGCCGTAACCCTAACCCTAGCCCTAACCCTAAACCTAAGTCGTACCCTAACCCTAATCCTAACCCGAACCTAACCTTAACCCTAAAACTAGCCTTAGCCCTTAAAACTAACCTAATAGAAACCCTAACCCTAACTCCATACCCTAACCTTAACCTAACCCTAACCCTAACCCTAGCCGTAACCCTAACCCTAATCCTAACCCTAACCCTAGCCCTAACCCTAACCCTAACCCTAACCTTAGCCCTAACCCTAACCCCTAACCCCTAACCGTAACGCTAACTCTAAGCCTAACCCCTAACCCCTAACCCCTAACCCTAACCATAACCCTAAACCCTAACCCTAACCCTAAACCTAGCCCTAAGTCGTACCCTAACCCTAATCCGAACCCTAACCCAACCTTAACCCTAAAACTAACCTTAGCCCTTAAAACTAACCTAATAGAAACCCTAACCCTAACTCCTAACCCTAAGCCTAACGTAACCCTAACCCTAACCCTAGCCGTAACCCTAACCCTAACCCTAACACTAGCCCTAACCCTAACCCTAACCCTAACCCTAACCTTAGCCCTAACCCTAACCCCTAACCCCTAACCGTAACGCTAACCCTAAGCATAACCCCTAACCCCTAACCCCTAACCCTAACCATAACCCTAAACCCTAAACCTAACCCTAACCCTAACTCTGGCGCTAATCCTAGCCCTAAGTCGTACCCTAACCCTAATCCTAACCCTAACCCAACCTTAACCCTAAAACTAACCTTAGCCCTTAAAACTAACCTAATAGAAACCCTAACCCTAACTCCTAACCCTAAGCCTAACCTAACCCTAACCCTAACCCTAGCCGTAACCCTAACCCTAACCCTAACCCTAGCCCTAACCCTAACCCTAACCCTAACCTTAGCCCTAACCCTAACCCCTAACCCCTAACCGTAACGCTAACCCTAAGCCTAACCCCTAAACCTAACCATAACCCTAAACCCTAACCCTAACCCTAACCCTAACCCTAGCCCTAACCCTAACCCTAAGTCGTACCCTAACCCTAATCCTAACCCGAACCCAACCTTAACCCTAAAATTAACCTTAGACCTTAAAACTAACCTAATAGAAACCCTAACCCTAACTCCTAACCCTAAACTTAACCTAACCCTAACCCTAACCCTAGCCGTAACTCTAACCCTAAGCCTAACCCTAGCCCTAACCCTAGACCTAAGTCGTACCCTAACCCTAATCC
>NC_134185.1:22538458-22625958 GCF_964188355.1 Buteo buteo
AAACCCTAACCCTAACTCCTAACCCTAAGCCTAACCTAACCCTAACCCTAACCCTAGCCGTAACCCTAACCCTAACCCTAACCCTAGCCCTAACCCTAACCCTAACCCTAACACTAACCTTAGCCCTAACCCTAACCCCTAACCCCTAACCGTAACGCTAACCCTAAGCCTAACCCCTAACCCCTAACCCCTAACCCTAACCATAACCCTAAACCCATAACCCTAACCCTAACCCTAACCCTAGCCCTAACCCTAGCCCTAAGTCGTACCCTAACCCTAATCCTAACCCTAACCCAACCTTAAACCTAAAACTAACATTAGCCCTTAAAACTAACCTAACAGAAACCCTAACCCTAACTCGTAACCCTAAGCCTAACCTAACCCTAACCCTAACCCTAACCCTAGCCGTAACCCTAACCCTAACCCTAACCCTAGCCCTAACCCTAACCCTAACCCTAACCCTAACCTTAGCCCTAACCCTAACCCCTAACCCCTAACCGTAACGCTAACCCTAAGCCTAACCCCTAACCCCTAACCCCTAACCCTAACCATAACCCTAAACCCTAACCCTAACCCTAACCCTAACCCTAGACCTAACCCGAGCCCTAAGTCGTACCCTAACCCTAATCCTAACCCTAACCCAACCTTAACCCTAAAACTAACCTTAGCCCTGAAAACTAACCTAATAGAAACCCTAACCCTAACTCCTAACCCTAAGCCTAACCTAACCCTAACCCTAACCCTAGCCGTAACCCTAACCCTAACCCTAACCCTAACCCTAGCCCTAACCCTAACCCTAACCCTAACCCTAACCTTAGCCCTAACCCTAACCCCTAACCCCTAACCGTAACGCTAACCCTAAGCCTAACCCCTAACCCCTAACCCCTAACCCTAACCATAACCCTAAACCCTAACCCTAACCCTAACCCTAACCCTAGCCCTAACCCTAGCCCTAAGTCGTACCCTAACCCTAATCCTAACCCTAACCCAACCTTAACCCTAAAACTAACCTTAGCCCTTAAAACTAACCTAATAGAAACCCTAACCCTAACTCCTAACCCTAAGCCTAACCTAACCCTAACCCTAACCCTAGCCGTAACCCTAACCCTAACCCTAACCCTAGCCCTAACCCTAACCCTAACCCTAACCCTAACCTTAGCCCTAACCCTAACCCCTAACCCCTAACCGTAACGCTAACCCTAAGCCTAACCCCTAACCCCTAACCCCTAACCCTAACCATAACCCTAAACCCTAACCCTAACCCTAACCCTAACCCTAGCCCTAACCCTAGCCCTAAGTCGTACCCTAACCCTAATCCTAACCCTAACCCAACCTTAACCCTAAAACTAACCTTAGCCCTTAAAACTAACCTAATAGAAACCCTAACCCTAACTCCTAACCCTAAGCCTAACCTAACCCTAACCCTAACCCTAGCCATAACCCTAACCCTAACCCTAACCCTAGCCCTAAACCTAACCCTAACCCTAACCCTAACCTTAGCCCTAACCCTAAACCCTAACCCCTAACCGTAACGCTAACCCTAAGCCTAAACCCTAACCCCTAACCCCTAACCCTAACCATAACCCTAAACCCTAACCCTAACCCTAACCCTAACCCTAGCCCTAACCCGAGCCCTAAGTCGTACCCTAACCCTAATCCTAATCCTAACCCAACCTTAACCCTAAAACTAACCTTAGCCCTTAAAACTAACCTAATAGAAACCCTAACCCTAACTCCTAACCCTAAGCCTAACCTAACCCTAACCCTAACCCTAGCCGTAACCCTAACCCTAACCCTAACCCTAACCCTAGCCCTAACCCTAACCCTAACCCTAACCCTAACCTTAGCCCTAACCCTAACCCCTAACCCCTAACCGTAACGCTAACCCTAAGCCTAACCCCTAACCCCTAACCCCTAACCCTAACCATAACCCTAAACCCTAACCCTAACCCTAACCCTAACCCTAGCCCTAACCCTAGCCCTAAGTCGTACCCTAATCCTAATCCTAACCCTAACCCAACCTTAACCCTAAAACTAACCTTAGCCCTTAAAACTAACCTAATAGAAACCCTAACCCTAACTCCTAACCCTAAGCCTAACCTAACCCTAACCCTAACCCTAGCCGTAACCCTAACCCTAACCCTAACCCTAGCCCTAACCCTAACCCTAACCCTAACCCTAACCTTAGCCCTAACCCTAACCCCTAACCCCTAACCGTAACGCTAACCCTAAGCCTAACCCCTAACCCCTAACCCCTAACCCTAACCATAACCCTAAACCCTAACCCTAACCCTAACCCTAGCCCTAACCCTAGCCCTAAGTCGTACCCTAACCCTAATCCTAACCCTAACCCAACCTTAACCCTAAAACTAACCTTAGCCCTTAAAACTAACCTAATAGAAACCCTAACCCTAACTCCTAACCCTAAGCCTAACCTAACCCTAACCCTAACCCTAGCCGTAACCCTAACCCTAACCCTAACCCTAGCCCTAACCCTAACCCTAACCCTAACCCTAACCTTAGCCCTAACCCTAACGCCTAACCCCTAACCGTAACGCTAACCCTAAGCCTAACCCCTAACCCCTAACCCCTAACCCTAACCATAACCCTAAACCCTAACCCTAACCCTAACCCTAGCCCTAACCCTAGCCCTAAGTCGTACCCTAACCCTAATCCTAACCCTAACCCAACCTTAACCCTAAAACTAACCTTAGCCCTTAAAACTAACCTAATAGAAACCCTAACCCTAACTCCTAACCCTAAGCCTAACCTAACCCTAACCCTAACCCTAGCCGTAACCCTAACCCTAACCCTAACCCTAGCCCTAACCCTAACCCTAACCCTAACACTAACCTTAGCCCTAACCCTAACCCCTAACCCCTAACCGTAACGCTAACCCTAAGCCTAACCCCTAACCCCTAACCCCTAACCCTAACTATAACCCTAAACCCATAACCCTAACCCTAACCCTAACCCTAGCCCTAACCCTAGCCCTAAGTCGTACCCTAACCCTAATCCTAACCCTAACCCAACCTTAACCCTAAAACTAACCTTAGCCCTTAAAACTAACCTAACAGAAACCCTAACCCTAACTCGTAACCCTAAGCCTAACCTAACCCTAACCCTAACCCTAACCCTAGCCGTAACCCTAACCCTAACCCTAACCCTAGCCCTAACCCTAACCCTAACCCTAACCCTAACCTTAGCCCTAACCCTAACCCCTAACCCCTAACCGTAACGCTAACCCTAAGCCTAACCCCTAACCCCTAACCCCTAACCCCTAACCCTAACCATAACCCTAAACCCTAGCCCTAACCCTAACCCTAACCCTAACCCTAACCTTAGCCCTAACCCTAACCCCTAACCCCTAACCGTAACGCTAACCCTAAGCCTAACCCCTAACCCCTAACCCGTAACCCTAACCATAACCCTAAACCCTAACCCTAACCCTAACCCTAACCCTAGCCCTAACCCTAGCCCTAAGTCGTACCCTAACCCTAATCCTAACCCTAACCCAACCTTAACCCTAAAACTAACCTTAGCCCTTAAAACTAACCTAATAGAAACCCTAACCCTAACTCCTAACCCTAAGCCTAACCTAACCCTAACCCTAACCCTAGCCGTAACCCTAACCCTAACCCTAACCCTAGCCCTAAACCTAACCCTAACCCTAACCCTAACCTTAGCCCTAACCCTAACCCCTAACCCCTAACCGTAACGCTAACCCTAAGCCTAACCCCTAACCCCTAACCCCTAACCCTAACCATAACCCTAAACCCTAACCCTAACCCTAACCCTAACCCTAGCCCTAACCCGAGCCCTAAGTCGTACCCTAACCCTAATCCTAATCCTAACCCAACCTTAACCCTAAAACTAACCTTAGCCCTTAAAACTAACCTAATAGAAACCCTAACCCTAACTCCTAACCCTAAGCCTAACCTAACCCTAACCCTAACCCTAGCCGTAACCCTAACCCTAACCCTAACCCTAACCCTAGCCCTAACCCTAACCCTAACCCTAACCCTAACCTTAGCCCTAACCCTAACCCCTAACCCCTAACCGTAACGCTAACCCTAAGCCTAACCCCTAACCCCTAACCCCTAACCCTAACCATAACCCTAAACCCTAACCCTAACCCTAACCCTAACCCTAGCCCTAAACCTAGCCCTAAGTCGTACCCTAATCCTAATCCTAACCCTAACCCAACCTTAACCCTAAAACTAACCTTAGCCCTTAAAACTAACCTAATAGAAACCCTAACCCTAACTCCTAACCCTAAGCCTAACCTAACCCTAACCCTAACCCTAGCCGTAACCCTAACCCTAACCCTAACCCTAGCCCTAACCCTAACCCTAACCCTAACCCTAACCTTAGCCCTAAGCCTAACCCCTAACCCCTAACCGTAACGCTAACCCTAAGCCTAACCCCTAACCCCTAACCCCTAACCCTAACCATAACCCTAAACCCTAACCCTAACCCTAACCCTAACCCTAGCCCTAACCCTAGCCCTAAGTCGTACCCTAACCCTAATCCTAACCCTAACCCAACCTTAACCCTAAAACTAACCTTAGCCCTTAAAACTAACCTAATAGAAACCCTAACCCTAACTCCTAACCCTAAGCCTAACCTAACCCTAACCCTAACCCTAGCCGTAACCCAAACCCTAACCCTAACCCTAGCCCTAACCCTAAGCCTAACCTTAGCCCTAACCCTAACCCCTAACCCCAAACCGTAACGCTAACCCTAAGCCTAACCCCTAACCCCTAACCCCTAACCCTAACCCTAACCCTAACGCTAACCCTAGCCTTAACCCTAGCCCTAAGTCGTACCCTAACCCTAATCCTAACCCTAACCCAACCTTAACCCTAAAACTAACCTTAGCCCTTAAAACTAACCTAATAGAAACCCTAACCCTAACTCCTAACCCTAAGCCTAACCTAACCCTAACCCTAACCCTAGCCGTAACCCTAACCCTAACCCTAACCCTAACCCTAACCCTAACCTTAGCCCTAACCCTAACCCCTAACCCCAAACCCTAAGCCTAACCCCTAACCATAACCCTAAACCCTAACCCTAACCCTAACACTAACCCTAGCCCTAACCCTAGCCCTAAGTCGTACCCTAACCCTAATCCTAATCCTAACCCAACCTTAACCCTAAAACTAACCTTAGCCCTTAAAACTAACCTAATAGAAACCCTAACCCTAACTCCTAACCCTAAGCCTAACCTAACCCTAACCCTAACCCTAGCCCTAACCCTAACCCTAACCCTAACCCCTAACCCCTAACCGTAACGCTAACCCTAAGCCTAACCCCTAACCCCTAACCCCTAACCCTAACTATAACCCTAAACCCATAACCCTAACCCTAACCCTAACCCTAGCCCTAACCCTAGCCCTAAGTCGTACCCTAACCCTAATCCTAACCCTAACCCAACCTTAACCCTAAAACTAACCTTAGCCCTTAAAACTAACCTAACAGAAACCCTAACCCTAACTCGTAACCCTAAGCCTAACCTAACCCTAACCCTAACCCTAACCCTAGCCGTAACCCTAACCCTAACCCTAACCCTAGCCCTAACCCTAACCCTAACCCTAACCCTAACCTTAGCCCTAACCCTAACCCCTAACCCCTAACCGTAACGCTAACCCTAAGCCTAACCCCTAACCCCTAACCCCTAACCCCTAACCCTAACCATAACCCTAAACCCTAGCCCTAACCCTAACCCTAACCCTAACCCTAACCTTAGCCCTAACCCTAACCCCTAACCCCTAACCGTAACGCTAACCCTAAGCCTAACCCCTAACCCCTAACCCGTAACCCTAACCATAACCCTAAACCCTAACCCTAACCCTAACCCTAACCCTAGCCCTAACCCTAGCCCTAAGTCGTACCCTAACCCTAATCCTAACCCTAACCCAACCTTAACCCTAAAACTAACCTTAGCCCTTAAAACTAACCTAATAGAAACCCTAACCCTAACTCCTAACCCTAAGCCTAACCTAACCCTAACCCTAGCCGTAACCCTAACCCTAACCCTAACCCTAACCCTAGCCCTAACCCTAACCCTAACCCTAACCCTAACCTTAGCCCTAACCCTAACCCCTAACCCCTAACCGTAACGCTAACCCTAAGCCTAACCCCTAACCCCTAACCCCTAACCCTAACCATAACCCTAAACCCTAACCCTAACCCTAACCCTAACCCTAGCCCTAACCCGAGCCCTAAGTCGTACCCTAACCCTAATCCTAATCCTAACCCAACCTTAACCCTAAAACTAACCTTAGCCCTTAAAACTAACCTAATAGAAACCCTAACCCTAACTCCTAACCCTAAGCCTAACCTAACCCTAACCCTAACCCTAGCCGTAACCCTAACCCTAACCCTAACCCTAACCCTAGCCCTAACCCTAACCCTAACCCTAACCCTAACCTTAGCCCTAACCCTAACCCCTAACCCCTAACCGTAACGCTAACCCTAAGCCTAACCCCTAACCCCTAACCCCTAACCCTAACCATAACCCTAAACCCTAACCCTAACCCTAACCCTAACCCTAGCCCTAAACCTAGCCCTAAGTCGTACCCTAATCCTAATCCTAACCCTAACCCAACCTTAACCCTAAAACTAACCTTAGCCCTTAAAACTAACCTAATAGAAACCCTAACCCTAACTCCTAACCCTAAGCCTAACCTAACCCTAACCCTAACCCTAGCCGTAACCCTAACCCTAACCCTAACCCTAGCCCTAACCCTAACCCTAACCCTAACCCTAACCTTAGCCCTAACCCTAACCCCTACCCCCTAACCGTAACGCTAACCCTAAGCCTAACCCCTAACCCCTAACCCCTAACCCTAACCATAACCCTAAACCCTAACCCTAACCCTAACCCTAACCCTAGCCCTAACCCTAGCCCTAAGTCGTACCCTAACCCTAATCCTAACCCTAACCCAACCTTAACCCTAAAACTAACCTTAGCCCTTAAAACTAACCTAATAGAAACCCTAACCCTAACTCCTAACCCTAAGCCTAACCTAACCCTAACCCTAACCCTAGCCGTAACCCAAACCCTAACCCTAACCCTAGCCCTAACCCTAACCCTAACCTTAGCCCTAACCCTAACCCCTAACCCCAAACCGTAACGCTAACCCTAAGCCTAACCCCTAACCCCTAACCCCTAACCCTAACCCTAACCCTAACGCTAACCCTAGCCTTAACCCTAGCCCTAAGTCGTACCCTAACCCTAATCCTAACCCTAACCCAACCTTAACCCTAAAACTAACCTTAGCCCTTAAAACTAACCTAATAGAAACCCTAACCCTAACTCCTAACCCTAAGCCTAACCTAACCCTAACCCTAACCCTAGCCCTAACCCTAACCCTAACCCTAACCCCTAACCCCTAACCGTAACGCTAACCCTAAGCCTAACCCCTAACCCCTAACCCCTAACCCTAACCCTAACCCTAACCCTAGCCCTAACCCTAGCCCTAAGTCGTACCCTAACCCTAATCCTAACCCTAACCCAACCTTAACCCTATAACTAACCTTAGCCCTTTAAATTAACCTAATAGAAACCCTAACCCTAACTCGTAACCCTAAGCCTAACGTAACCCTAACCCTAACCCTAGCCGTAACCCTAACCCTAACCCTAACCCTAGCCCTAACCCTAACCCTAACCCTAACCCTAACCTTAGCCCTAACCCTAACCCCTAACCCCTAACCGTAACGCTAACCCTAAGCCTAACCCCTAACCCCTAACCCCTAACCCTAACCATAACCCTAAACCCTAACCCTAACCCTAACCCTAATCCTAGCCCTAACCCTAGCCCTAAGTCGTACCCTAACCCTAATCCTAACCCTAACCCAACCTTAACCCTAAAACTAACCTTAGCCCTTAAAACTAACCTAATAGAAACCCTAACCCTAACTCCTAACCCTAAGCCTAACCTAACCCTAACCCTAACCCTAGCCGTAACCCTAACCCTAGCCCTAACCCTAACCCTAACCCTAACCCTAACCTTAGCCCTAACCCTAACCCCTAACCCCTAACCGTAACGCTAACCCTAAGCCTAACCCCTAACCCCTAACCCCTAACCCTAACCATAACCCTAAACCCTAACCCTAACCCTAACCCTAACCCTAGCCCTAACCCTAGCCCTAAGTCGTACCCTAACCCTAATCCTAACCCTAACCCAACCTTAACCCTAAAACTAACCTTAGCCCTTAAAACTAACCTAATAGAAACCCTAACCCTAACTCCTAACCCTAAGCCTAACCTAACCCTAACCCTAGCCCTAACCCTAACCCTAACCCTAACCCTAACCTTAGCCCTAACCCTAACCCCTAACCCCTAACCGTAACGCTAACCCTAAGCCTAACCCCTAACCCCTAACCCCTAACCCTAACCATAACCCTAAACCCTAACCCTAACCCTAACCCTAACCCTAGCCCTAACCCTAGCCCTAAGTCGTACCCTAACCCTAATCCTAACCCTAACCCAACCTTAACCCTAAAACTAACCTTAGCCCTTAAAACTAACCTAATAGAAACCCTAACCCTAACTCCTAACCCTAAGCCTAACCTAACCCTAACCCTAACCCTAGCCGTAACCCTAACCCTAACCCTAACCCTAGCCCTAACCCTAACCCTAACCCTAACCCTAACCTTAGCCCTAACCCTAACCCCTAACCCCTAACCGTAACGCTAACCCTAAGCCTAACCCCTAACCCCTAACCCCTAACCCTAACCATAACCCTAAACCCTAACCCTAACCCTAACCCTAACCCTAGCCCTAACCCTAGCCCTAAGTCGTACCCTAACCCTAATCCTAACCCTAACCCAACCTTAACCCTAAAACTAACCTTAGCCCTTAAAACTAACCTAATAGAAACCCTAACCCTAACTCCTAACCCTAAGCCTAACCTAACCCTAACCCTAACCCTAGCCGTAACCCTAACCCTAACCCTAACCATAGCCCTAAACCTAACCCTAACCCTAACCCTAACCTTAGCCCTAACCCTAAACCCTAACCCCTAACCATAACGCTAACCCTAAGCCTAAACCCTAACCCCTAACCCCTAACCCTAACCATAACCCTAAACCCTAACCCTAACCCTAACCCTAACCCTAGCCCTAACCCGAGCCCTAAGTCGTACCCTAACCCTAATCCTAATCCTAACCCAACCTTAACCCTAAAACTAACCTTAGCCCTTAAAACTAACCTAATAGAAACCCTAACCCTAACTCCTAACCCTAAGCCTAACCTAACCCTAACCCTAACCCTAGCCGTAACCCTAACCCTAACCCTAACCCTAACCCTAGCCCTAACCCTAACCCTAACCCTAACCCTAACCTTAGCCCTAACCCTAACCCCTAACCCCTAACCGTAACGCTAACCCTAAGCCTAACCCCTAACCCCTAACCCCTAACCCTAACCATAACCCTAAACCCTAACCCTAACCCTAACCCTAACCCTAGCCCTAACCCTAGCCCTAAGTCGTACCCTAATCCTAATCCTAACCCTAACCCAACCTTAACCCTAAAACTAACCTTAGCCCTTAAAACTAACCTAATAGAAACCCTAACCCTAACTCCTAACCCTAAGCCTAACCTAACCCTAACCCTAACCCTAGCCGTAACCCTAACCCTAACCCTAACCCTAGCCCTAACCCTAACCCTAACCCTAACCCTAACCTTAGCCCTAACCCTAACCCCTAACCCCTAACCGTAACGCTAACCCTAAGCCTAACCCCTAACCCCTAACCCCTAACCCTAACCATAACCCTAAACCCTAACCCTAACCCTAACCCTAGCCCTAACCCTAGCCCTAAGTCGTACCCTAACCCTAATCCTAACCCTAACCCAACCTTAACCCTAAAACTAACCTTAGCCCTTAAAACTAACCTAATAGAAACCCTAACCCTAACTCCTAACCCTAAGCCTAACCTAACCCTAACCCTAACCCTAGCCGTAACCCTAACCCTAACCCTAACCCTAGCCCTAACCCTAACCCTAACCCTAACCCTAACCTTAGCCCTAACCCTAACGCCTAACCCCTAACCGTAACGCTAACCCTAAGCCTAACCCCTAACCCCTAACCCCTAACCCTAACCATAACCCTAAACCCTAACCCTAACCCTAACCCTAGCCCTAACCCTAGCCCTAAGTCGTACCCTAACCCTAATCCTAACCCTAACCCAACCTTAACCCTAAAACTAACCTTAGCCCTTAAAACTAACCTAATAGAAACCCTAACCCTAACTCCTAACCCTAAGCCTAACCTAACCCTAACCCTAACCCTAGCCGTAACCCTAACCCTAACCCTAACCCTAGCCCTAACCCTAACCCTAACCCTAACACTAACCTTAGCCCTAACCCTAACCCCTAACCCCTAACCGTAACGCTAACCCTAAGCCTAACCCCTAACCCCTAACCCCTAACCCTAACCATAACCCTAAACCCATAACCCTAACCCTAACCCTAACCCTAGCCCTAACCCTAGCCCTAAGTCGTACCCTAACCCTAATCCTAACCCTAACCCAACCTTAACCCTAAAACTAACCTTAGCCCTTAAAACTAACCTAACAGAAACCCTAACCCTAACTCGTAACCCTAAGCCTAACCTAACCCTAACCCTAACCCTAACCCTAGCCGTAACCCTAACCCTAACCCTAACCCTAGCCCTAACCCTAACCCTAACCCTAACCCTAACCTTAGCCCTAACCCTAACCCCTAACCCCTAACCGTAACGCTAACCCTAAGCCTAACCCCTAACCCCTAACCCCTAACCCCTAACCCTAACCATAACCCTAAACCCTAGCCCTAACCCTAACCCTAACCCTAACCCTAACCTTAGCCCTAACCCTAACCCCTAACCCCTAACCGTAACGCTAACCCTAAGCCTAACCCCTAACCCCTAACCCGTAACCCTAACCATAACCCTAAACCCTAACCCTAACCCTAACCCTAACCCTAGCCCTAACCCTAGCCCTAAGTCGTACCCTAACCCTAATCCTAACCCTAACCCAACCTTAACCCTAAAACTAACCTTAGCCCTTAAAACTAACCTAATAGAAACCCTAACCCTAACTCCTAACCCTAAGCCTAACCTAACCCTAACCCTAACCCTAGCCGTAACCCTAACCCTAACCCTAACCCTAGCCCTAAACCTAACCCTAACCCTAACCCTAACCTTAGCCCTAACCCTAACCCCTAACCCCTAACCGTAACGCTAACCCTAAGCCTAACCCCTAACCCCTAACCCCTAACCCTAACCATAACCCTAAACCCTAACCCTAACCCTAACCCTAACCCTAGCCCTAACCCGAGCCCTAAGTCGTACCCTAACCCTAATCCTAATCCTAACCCAACCTTAACCCTAAAACTAACCTTAGCCCTTAAAACTAACCTAATAGAAACCCTAACCCTAACTCCTAACCCTAAGCCTAACCTAACCCTAACCCTAACCCTAGCCGTAACCCTAACCCTAACCCTAACCCTAACCCTAGCCCTAACCCTAACCCTAACCCTAACCCTAACCTTAGCCCTAACCCTAACCCCTAACCCCTAACCGTAACGCTAACCCTAAGCCTAACCCCTAACCCCTAACCCCTAACCCTAACCATAACCCTAAACCCTAACCCTAACCCTAACCCTAACCCTAGCCCTAAACCTAGCCCTAAGTCGTACCCTAATCCTAATCCTAACCCTAACCCAACCTTAACCCTAAAACTAACCTTAGCCCTTAAAACTAACCTAATAGAAACCCTAACCCTAACTCCTAACCCTAAGCCTAACCTAACCCTAACCCTAACCCTAGCCGTAACCCTAACCCTAACCCTAACCCTAGCCCTAACCCTAACCCTAACCCTAACCCTAACCTTAGCCCTAACCCTAACCCCTAACCCCTAACCGTAACGCTAACCCTAAGCCTAACCCCTAACCCCTAACCCCTAACCCTAACCATAACCCTAAACCCTAACCCTAACCCTAACCCTAACCCTAGCCCTAACCCTAGCCCTAAGTCGTACCCTAACCCTAATCCTAACCCTAACCCAACCTTAACCCTAAAACTAACCTTAGCCCTTAAAACTAACCTAATAGAAACCCTAACCCTAACTCCTAACCCTAAGCCTAACCTAACCCTAACCCTAACCCTAGCCGTAACCCTAACCCTAACCCTAACCCTAGCCCTAACCCTAACCCTAACCCTAACCCTAACCTTAGCCCTAACCCTAACCCCTAACCCCTAACCGTAACGCTAACCCTAAGCCTAACCCCTAACCCCTAACCCTAACCATAACCCTAAACCCTAACCCTAACCCTAACCCTAACCCTAGCCCTAACCCTAGCCCTAAGTCGTACCCTAACCCTAACCCTAACCCTAACCCAACCTTAACCCTAAAACTAACCTTAGCCCTTAAAACTAACCTAATAGAAACCCTAACCCTAACTCCTAACCCTAAGCCTAATCTAACCCTAACCCTAACCCTAGCCGTAACCCTAACCCTAACCCTAACCCTAGCCCTAACCCTAACCCTAACCCTAACCCTAACCTTAGCCCTAAGCCTAACCCCTAACCCCTAACCGTAACGCTAACCCTAAGCCTAACCCCTAACCCCTAACCCCTAACCCTAACCATAACCCTAAACCCTAACCCTAACCCTAACCCTAACCCTAGCCCTAACCCTAGCCCTAAGTCGTACCCTAACCCTAATCCTAACCCTAACCCAACCTTAACCCTAAAACTAACCTTAGCCCTTAAAACTAACCTAATAGAAACCCTAACCCTAACTCCTAACCCTAAGCCTAACCTAACCCTAACCCTAACCCTAGCCGTAACCCAAACCCTAACCCTAACCCTAGCCCTAACCCTAACCCTAACCTTAGCCCTAACCCTAACCCCTAACCCCAAACCGTAACGCTAACCCTAAGCCTAACCCCTAACCCCTAACCCCTAACCCTAACCCTAACCCTAACGCTAACCCTAGCCTTAACCCTAGCCCTAAGTCGTACCCTAACCCTAATCCTAACCCTAACCCAACCTTAACCCTAAAACTAACCTTAGCCCTTAAAACTAACCTAATAGAAACCCTAACCCTAACTCCTAACCCTAAGCCTAACCTAACCCTAACCCTAACCCTAGCCGTAAACCTAACCCTAACCCTAAACCTAACCCTAACCCTAACCTTAGCCCTAACCCTAACCCCTAACCCCAAACCCTAAGCCTAACCCCTAACCCTAACCATAACCCTAAACCCTAACCCTAACCCTAACACTAACCCTAGCCCTAACCCTAGCCCTAAGTCGTACCCTAACCCTAATCCTAACCCTAACCCAACCTTAACCCTAAAACTAACCTTAGCCCTTAAAACTAACCTAATAGAAACCCTAACCCTAACTCCTAACCCTAAGCCTAACCTAACCCTAACCCTAACCCTAGCCCTAACCCTAACCCTAACCCTAACCCCTAACCCCTAACCGTAACGCTAACCCTAAGCCTAACCCCTAACCCCTAACCCCTAACCCTAACCCTAACCCTAACCCTAGCCCTAACCCTAGCCCTAAGTCGTACCCTAACCCTAATCCTAACCCTAACCCAACCTTAACCCTATAACTAACCTTAGCCCTTTAAATTAACCTAATAGAAACCCTAACCCTAACTCGTAACCCTAAGCCTAACGTAACCCTAACCCTAACCCTAGCCGTAACCCTAACCCTAACCCTAACCCTAGCCCTAAACCTAACCCTAACCCTAACCCTAACCTTAGCCCTAACCCTAACCCCTAACCCCTAACCGTAACGCTAACCCTAAGCCTAACCCCTAACCCCTAACCCCTAACCCTAACCATAACCCTAAACCCTAACCCTAACCCTAACCCTAATCCTAGCCCTAACCCTAGCCCTAAGTCGTACCCTAACCCTAATCCTAACCCTAACCCAACCTTAACCCTAAAACTAACCTTAGCCCTTAAAACTAACCTAATAGAAACCCTAACCCTAACTCCTAACCCTAAGCCTAACCTAACCCTAACCCTAACCCTAGCCGTAACCCTAACCCTAGCCCTAACCCTAACCCTAACCCTAACCCTAACCTTAGCCCTAACCCTAACCCCTAACCCCTAACCGTAACGCTAACCCTAAGCCTAACCCCTAACCCCTAACCCCTAACCCTAACCATAACCCTAAACCCTAACCCTAACCCTAACCCTAACCCTAGCCCTAACCCTAGCCCTAAGTCGTACCCTAACCCTAATCCTAACCCTAACCCAACCTTAACCCTAAAACTAACCTTAGCCCTTAAAACTAACCTAATAGAAACCCTAACCCTAACTCCTAACCCTAAGCCTAACCTAACCCTAACCCTAACCCTAGCCGTAACCCTAACCCTAACCCTAGCCCTAACCCTAACCCTAACCTTAGCCCTAACCCTAACCCCTAACCCCTAACCGTAACGCTAACCCTAAGCCTAACCCCTAACCCCTAACCCCTAACCCTAACCATAACCCTAAACCCTAACCCTAACCCTAACCCTAACCCTAGCCCTAACCCTAGCCCTAAGTCGTACCCTAACCCTAATCCTAACCCTAACCCAACCTTAACCCTAAAACTAACCTTAGCCCTTAAAACTAACCTAATAGAAACCCAAACCCTAACTCCTAACCCTAAGCCTAACCTAACCCTAACCCTAACCCTAGCCGTAACCCTAACCCTAACCCTAACCCTAGCCCTAACCCTAACCCTAACCCTAACCCTAACCTTAGCCCTAACCCTAACCCCTAACCCCTAACCGTAACGCTAACCCTAAGCCTAACCCTTAACCCCTAACCCCTAACCCTAACCATAACCCTAAACCCTAACCCTAGCCCTAACCCTAGCCCTAAGTCGTACCCTAACCCTAATCCTAACCCTAACCCAACCTTAACCCTAAAACTAACCTTAGCCCTTAAAACTAACCTAATAGAAACCCTAACCCTAACTCCTAACCCTAAGCCTAACCTAACCCTAACCCTAGCCGTAAACCTAACCCTAACCCTAACCCTAACCCTAGCCCTAACCCTAACCCTAACCCTAACCCTAACCTTAGCACTAACCCTAACCACTAACCCCTAACCGTAACGCTAACCCTAAGCCTAACCCCTAACCCCTAACCCCTAACCCTAACCATAACCCTAAACCCTAACCCTAACCCTAACCCTAACCTTAGCCCTAACCCTAGCCCTAAGTCGTACCCTAACCCTAATCCTAACCCTAACCCAAACTTAACCCTAAAACTAACCTTAGCCCTTAAAACTAACCTAATAGAAACCCTAACCCTAACCCTAAGCCTAACCTAACCCTAACCCTAACCCTAGCCGTAACCCTAACCCTAACCCTAACCCTAGCCCTAACCCTAACCCTAACCCTAACCCTAACCTTAGCCCTAAGCCTAACCCCTAACCCCTAACCGTAACGCTAACCCTAAGCCTAACCCCTAACCCCTAACCCCTAACCCTAACCATAACCCTAAACCCTAACCCTAACCCTAACCCTAACCCTAGCCCTAACCCTAGCCCTAAGTCGTACCCTAACCCTAATCCTAACCCTAACCCAACCTTAACCCTAAAACTAACCTTAGCCCTTAAAACTAACCTAATAGAAACCCTAACCCTAACTCCTAACCCTAAGCCTAACCTAACCCTAACCCTAACCCTAGCCGTAACCCAAACCCTAACCCTAACCCTAGCCCTAACCCTAACCCTAACCTTAGCCCTAACCCTAACCCCTAACCCCAAACCGTAACGCTAACCCTAAGCCTAACCCCTAACCCCTAACCCCTAACCCTAACCCTAACCCTAACGCTAACCCTAGCCTTAACCCTAGCCCTAAGTCGTACCCTAACCCTAATCCTAACCCTAACCCAACCTTAACCCTAAAACTAACCTTAGCCCTTAAAACTAACCTAATAGAAACCCTAACCCTAACTCCTAACCCTAAGCCTAACCTAACCCTAACCCTAACCCTAGCCGTAAACCTAACCCTAACCCTAAACCTAACCCTAACCCTAACCTTAGCCCTAACCCTAACCCCTAACCCCAAACCCTAAGCCTAACCCCTAACCCTAACCATAACCCTAAACCCTAACCCTAACCCTAACACTAACCCTAGCCCTAACCCTAGCCCTAAGTCGTACCCTAACCCTAATCCTAACCCTAACCCAACCTTAACCCTAAAACTAACCTTAGCCCTTAAAACTAACCTAATAGAAACCCTAACCCTAACTCCTAACCCTAAGCCTAACCTAACCCTAACCCTAACCCTAGCCCTAACCCTAACCCTAACCCTAACCCCTAACCCCTAACCGTAACGCTAACCCTAAGCCTAACCCCTAACCCCTAACCCCTAACCCTAACCCTAACCCTAACCCTAGCCCTAACCCTAGCCCTAAGTCGTACCCTAACCCTAATCCTAACCCTAACCCAACCTTAACCCTATAACTAACCTTAGCCCTTTAAATTAACCTAATAGAAACCCTAACCCTAACTCGTAACCCTAAGCCTAACGTAACCCTAACCCTAACCCTAGCCGTAACCCTAACCCTAACCCTAACCCTAGCCCTAAACCTAACCCTAACCCTAACCCTAACCTTAGCCCTAACCCTAACCCCTAACCCCTAACCGTAACGCTAACCCTAAGCCTAACCCCTAACCCCTAACCCCTAACCCTAACCATAACCCTAAACCCTAACCCTAACCCTAACCCTAATCCTAGCCCTAACCCTAGCCCTAAGTCGTACCCTAACCCTAATCCTAACCCTAACCCAACCTTAACCCTAAAACTAACCTTAGCCCTTAAAACTAACCTAATAGAAACCCTAACCCTAACTCCTAACCCTAAGCCTAACCTAACCCTAACCCTAACCCTAGCCGTAACCCTAACCCTAGCCCTAACCCTAACCCTAACCCTAACCCTAACCTTAGCCCTAACCCTAACCCCTAACCCCTAACCGTAACGCTAACCCTAAGCCTAACCCCTAACCCCTAACCCCTAACCCTAACCATAACCCTAAACCCTAACCCTAACCCTAACCCTAACCCTAGCCCTAACCCTAGCCCTAAGTCGTACCCTAACCCTAATCCTAACCCTAACCCAACCTTAACCCTAAAACTAACCTTAGCCCTTAAAACTAACCTAATAGAAACCCTAACCCTAACTCCTAACCCTAAGCCTAACCTAACCCTAACCCTAACCCTAGCCGTAACCCTAACCCTAACCCTAGCCCTAACCCTAACCCTAACCTTAGCCCTAACCCTAACCCCTAACCCCTAACCGTAACGCTAACCCTAAGCCTAACCCCTAACCCCTAACCCCTAACCCTAACCATAACCCTAAACCCTAACCCTAACCCTAACCCTAACCCTAGCCCTAACCCTAGCCCTAAGTCGTACCCTAACCCTAATCCTAACCCTAACCCAACCTTAACCCTAAAACTAACCTTAGCCCTTAAAACTAACCTAATAGAAACCCAAACCCTAACTCCTAACCCTAAGCCTAACCTAACCCTAACCCTAACCCTAGCCGTAACCCTAACCCTAACCCTAACCCTAGCCCTAACCCTAACCCTAACCCTAACCCTAACCTTAGCCCTAACCCTAACCCCTAACCCCTAACCGTAACGCTAACCCTAAGCCTAACCCTTAACCCCTAACCCCTAACCCTAACCATAACCCTAAACCCTAACCCTAGCCCTAACCCTAGCCCTAAGTCGTACCCTAACCCTAATCCTAACCCTAACCCAACCTTAACCCTAAAACTAACCTTAGCCCTTAAAACTAACCTAATAGAAACCCTAACCCTAACTCCTAACCCTAAGCCTAACCTAACCCTAACCCTAGCCGTAAACCTAACCCTAACCCTAACCCTAACCCTAGCCCTAACCCTAACCCTAACCCTAACCCTAACCTTAGCACTAACCCTAACCACTAACCCCTAACCGTAACGCTAACCCTAAGCCTAACCCCTAACCCCTAACCCCTAACCCTAACCATAACCCTAAACCCTAACCCTAACCCTAACCCTAACCTTAGCCCTAACCCTAGCCCTAAGTCGTACCCTAACCCTAATCCTAACCCTAACCCAAACTTAACCCTAACCCTAAGCCTAACCTAACCCTAACCCTAACCCTAGCCGTAACCCTAACCCTAACCCTAACCCTAGCCCTAACCCTAACCCTAACCCTAACCCTAACCTTAGCCCTAACCCTAACCCCTAACCCCTAACAGTAACGCTAACCCTAAGCCTAACCCCTAACCCCTAACCCCTAACCCTAACCATAACCCTAAACCCTAACCCTAACCCTAACCCTAACCCTAGGCCTAACCCTAGCCCTAAGTCGTACCCTAACCCTAATCCTAACCCTAACCCAACCTTAACCCTAAAACTAACTTTAGCCCTTAAAACTAACCTAATAGAAACCCTAACCCTAACTCGTAACCCTAAGCCTAACCTAACCCTAACCCTAACCCTAGCCGTAACCCTAACCCTAACCCTAACCCTAACCCTAGCCCTAACCCTAACCCTAACCCTAACCCTAACCTTAGCCCTAACCCTAACCCCTAACCCCTAACCGTAACGCTAACCCTAAGCCTAACCCCTAACCCCTAACCCCTAACCCTAACCATAACCCTAAACCCTAACCCTAACCCTAACCCTAACCCTAGCCCTAACCCTAGCCCTAAGTCGTACCCTAATCCTAATCCTAACCCTAACCCAACCTTAACCCTAAAACTAACCTTAGCCCTTAAAACTAACCTAATAGAAACCCTAACCCTAACTCCTAACCCTAAGCCTAACCTAACCCTAACCCTAACCCTAGCCGTAACCCTAACCCTAACCCTAACCCTAGCCCTAACCCTAACCCTAACCCTAACCCTAACCTTAGCCCTAACCCTAACCCCTAACCCCTAACCGTAACGCTAACCCTAAGCCTAACCCCTAACCCCTAACCCCTAACCCTAACCATAACCCTAAACCCTAACCCTAACCCTAACCCTAGCCCTAACCCTAGCCCTAAGTCGTACCCTAACCCTAATCCTAACCCTAACCCAACCTTAACCCTAAAACTAACCTTAGCCCTTAAAACTAACCTAATAGAAACCCTAACCCTAACTCCTAACCCTAAGCCTAACCTAACCCTAACCCTAACCCTAGCCGTAACCCTAACCCTAACCCTAACCCTAGCCCTAACCCTAACCCTAACCCTAACCCTAACCTTAGCCCTAACCCTAACGCCTAACCCCTAACCGTAACGCTAACCCTAAGCCTAACCCCTAACCCCTAACCCCTAACCCTAACCATAACCCTAAACCCTAACCCTAACCCTAACCCTAGCCCTAACCCTAGCCCTAAGTCGTACCCTAACCCTAATCCTAACCCTAACCCAACCTTAACCCTAAAACTAACCTTAGCCCTTAAAACTAACCTAATAGAAACCCTAACCCTAACTCCTAACCCTAAGCCTAACCTAACCCTAACCCTAACCCTAGCCGTAACCCTAACCCTAACCCTAACCCTAGCCCTAACCCTAACCCTAACCCTAACACTAACCTTAGCCCTAACCCTAACCCCTAACCCCTAACCGTAACGCTAACCCTAAGCCTAACCCCTAACCCCTAACCCCTAACCCTAACCATAACCCTAAACCCATAACCCTAACCCTAACCCTAACCCTAGCCCTAACCCTAGCCCTAAGTCGTACCCTAACCCTAATCCTAACCCTAACCCAACCTTAACCCTAAAACTAACCTTAGCCCTTAAAACTAACCTAACAGAAACCCTAACCCTAACTCGTAACCCTAAGCCTAACCTAACCCTAACCCTAACCCTAACCCTAGCCGTAACCCTAACCCTAACCCTAACCCTAGCCCTAACCCTAACCCTAACCCTAACCCTAACCTTAGCCCTAACCCTAACCCCTAACCCCTAACCGTAACGCTAACCCTAAGCCTAACCCCTAACCCCTAACCCCTAACCCCTAACCCTAACCATAACCCTAAACCCTAGCCCTAACCCTAACCCTAACCCTAACCCTAACCTTAGCCCTAACCCTAACCCCTAACCCCTAACCGTAACGCTAACCCTAAGCCTAACCCCTAACCCCTAACCCGTAACCCTAACCATAACCCTAAACCCTAACCCTAACCCTAACCCTAACCCTAGCCCTAACCCTAGCCCTAAGTCGTACCCTAACCCTAATCCTAACCCTAACCCAACCTTAACCCTAAAACTAACCTTAGCCCTTAAAACTAACCTAATAGAAACCCTAACCCTAACTCCTAACCCTAAGCCTAACCTAACCCTAACCCTAACCCTAGCCGTAACCCTAACCCTAACCCTAACCCTAGCCCTAAACCTAACCCTAACCCTAACCCTAACCTTAGCCCTAACCCTAACCCCTAACCCCTAACCGTAACGCTAACCCTAAGCCTAACCCCTAACCCCTAACCCCTAACCCTAACCATAACCCTAAACCCTAACCCTAACCCTAACCCTAACCCTAGCCCTAACCCGAGCCCTAAGTCGTACCCTAACCCTAATCCTAATCCTAACCCAACCTTAACCCTAAAACTAACCTTAGCCCTTAAAACTAACCTAATAGAAAACCTAACCCTAACTCCTAACCCTAAGCCTAACCTAACCCTAACCCTAACCCTAGCCGTAACCCTAACCCTAACCCTAACCCTAACCCTAGCCCTAACCCTAACCCTAACCCTAACCCTAACCTTAGCCCTAACCCTAACCCCTAACCCCTAACCGTAACGCTAACCCTAAGCCTAACCCCTAACCCCTAACCCCTAACCCTAACCATAACCCTAAACCCTAACCCTAACCCTAACCCTAACCCTAGCCCTAAACCTAGCCCTAAGTCGTACCCTAATCCTAATCCTAACCCTAACCCAACCTTAACTCTAAAACTAACCTTAGCCCTTAAAACTAACCTAATAGAAACCCTAACCCTAACTCCTAACCCTAAGCCTAACCTAACCCTAACCCTAACCCTAGCCGTAACCCTAACCCTAACCCTAACCCTAGCCCTAACCCTAACCCTAACCCTAACCCTAACCTTAGCCCTAACCCTAACCCCTAACCCCTAACCGTAACGCTAACCCTAAGCCTAACCCCTAACCCCTAACCCCTAACCCTAACCATAACCCTAAACCCTAACCCTAACCCTAACCCTAACCCTAGCCCTAACCCTAGCCCTAAGTCGTACCCTAACCCTAATCCTAACCCTAACCCAACCTTAACCCTAAAACTAACCTTAGCCCTTAAAACTAACCTAATAGAAACCCTAACCCTAACTCCTAACCCTAAGCCTAACCTAACCCTAACCCTAACCCTAGCCGTAACCCTAACCCTAACCCTAACCCTAGCCCTAACCCTAACCCTAACCCTAACCCTAACCTTAGCCCTAACCCTAACCCCTAACCCCTAACCGTAACGCTAACCCTAAGCCTAACCCCTAACCCCTAACCCTAACCATAACCCTAAACCCTAACCCTAACCCTAACCCTAACCCTAGCCCTAACCCTAGCCCTAAGTCGTACCCTAACCCTAACCCTAACCCTAACCCAACCTTAACCCTAAAACTAACCTTAGCCCTTAAAACTAACCTAATAGAAACCCTAACCCTAACTCCTAACCCTAAGCCTAATCTAACCCTAACCCTAACCCTAGCCGTAACCCTAACCCTAACCCTAACCCTAGCCCTAACCCTAACCCTAACCCTAACCCTAACCTTAGCCCTAAGCCTAACCCCTAACCCCTAACCGTAACGCTAACCCTAAGCCTAACCCCTAACCCCTAACCCCTAACCCTAACCATAACCCTAAACCCTAACCCTAACCCTAACCCTAACCCTAGCCCTAACCCTAGCCCTAAGTCGTACCCTAACCCTAATCCTAACCCTAACCCAACCTTAACCCTAAAACTAACCTTAGCCCTTAAAACTAACCTAATAGAAACCCTAACCCTAACTCCTAACCCTAAGCCTAACCTAACCCTAACCCTAACCCTAGCCGTAACCCAAACCCTAACCCTAACCCTAGCCCTAACCCTAACCCTAACCTTAGCCCTAACCCTAACCCCTAACCCCAAACCGTAACGCTAACCCTAAGCCTAACCCCTAACCCCTAACCCCTAACCCTAACCCTAACCCTAACGCTAACCCTAGACTTAACCCTAGCCCTAAGTCGTACCCTAACCCTAATCCTAACCCTAACCCAACCTTAACCCTAAAACTAACCTTAGCCCTTAAAACTAACCTAATAGAAACCCTAACCCTAACTCCTAACCCTAAGCCTAACCTAACCCTAACCCTAACCCTAGCCGTAAACCTAACCCTAACCCTAACCCTAACCCTAACCCTAACCTTAGCCCTAACCCTAACCCCTAACCCCAAACCCTAAGCCTAACCCCTAACCCTAACCATAACCCTAAACCCTAACCCTAACCCTAACACTAACCCTAGCCCTAACCCTAGCCCTAAGTCGTACCCTAACCCTAATCCTAACCCTAACCCAACCTTAACCCTAAAACTAACCTTAGCCCTTAAAACTAACCTAATAGAAACCCTAACCCTAACTCCTAACCCTAAGCCTAACCTAACCCTAACCCTAACCCTAGCCCTAACCCTAACCCTAACCCTAACCCCTAACCCCTAACCGTAACGCTAACCCTAAGCCTAACCCCTAACCCCTAACCCCTAACCCTAACCCTAACCCTAACCCTAGCCCTAACCCTAGCCCTAAGTCGTACCCTAACCCTAATCCTAACCCTAACCCAACCTTAACCCTATAACTAACCTTAGCCCTTTAAATTAACCTAATAGAAACCCTAACCCTAACTCGTAACCCTAAGCCTAACGTAACCCTAACCCTAACCCTAGCCGTAACCCTAACCCTAACCCTAACCCTAGCCCTAAACCTAACCCTAACCCTAACCCTAACCTTAGCCCTAACCCTAACCCCTAACCCCTAACCGTAACGCTAACCCTAAGCCTAACCCCTAACCCCTAACCCCTAACCCTAACCATAACCCTAAACCCTAACCCTAACCCTAACCCTAATCCTAGCCCTAACCCTAGCCCTAAGTCGTACCCTAACCCTAATCCTAACCCTAACCCAACCTTAACCCTAAAACTAACCTTAGCCCTTAAAACTAACCTAATAGAAACCCTAACCCTAACTCCTAACCCTAAGCCTAACCTAACCCTAACCCTAACCCTAGCCGTAACCCTAACCCTAGCCCTAACCCTAACCCTAACCCTAACCCTAACCTTAGCCCTAACCCTAACCCCTAACCCCTAACCGTAACGCTAACCCTAAGCCTAACCCCTAACCCCTAACCCCTAACCCTAACCATAACCCTAAACCCTAACCCTAACCCTAACCCTAACCCTAGCCCTAACCCTAGCCCTAAGTCGTACCCTAACCCTAATCCTAACCCTAACCCAACCTTAACCCTAAAACTAACCTTAGCCCTTAAAACTAACCTAATAGAAACCCTAACCCTAACTCCTAACCCTAAGCCTAACCTAACCCTAACCCTAACCCTAGCCGTAACCCTAACCCTAACCCTAGCCCTAACCCTAACCCTAACCTTAGCCCTAACCCTAACCCCTAACCCCTAACCGTAACGCTAACCCTAAGCCTAACCCCTAACCCCTAACCCCTAACCCTAACCATAACCCTAAACCCTAACCCTAACCCTAACCCTAACCCTAGCCCTAACCCTAGCCCTAAGTCGTACCCTAACCCTAATCCTAACCCTAACCCAACCTTAACCCTAAAACTAACCTTAGCCCTTAAAACTAACCTAATAGAAACCCAAACCCTAACTCCTAACCCTAAGCCTAACCTAACCCTAACCCTAACCCTAGCCGTAACCCTAACCCTAACCCTAACCCTAGCCCTAACCCTAACCCTAACCCTAACCCTAACCTTAGCCCTAACCCTAACCCCTAACCCCTAACCGTAACGCTAACCCTAAGCCTAACCCTTAACCCCTAACCCCTAACCCTAACCATAACCCTAAACCCTAACCCTAGCCCTAACCCTAGCCCTAAGTCGTACCCTAACCCTAATCCTAACCCTAACCCAACCTTAACCCTAAAACTAACCTTAGCCCTTAAAACTAACCTAATAGAAACCCTAACCCTAACTCCTAACCCTAAGCCTAACCTAACCCTAACCCTAGCCGTAAACCTAACCCTAACCCTAACCCTAACCCTAGCCCTAACCCTAACCCTAACCCTAACCCTAACCTTAGCACTAACCCTAACCACTAACCCCTAACCGTAACGCTAACCCTAAGCCTAACCCCTAACCCCTAACCCCTAACCCTAACCATAACCCTAAACCCTAACCCTAACCCTAACCCTAACCTTAGCCCTAACCCTAGCCCTAAGTCGTACCCTAACCCTAATCCTAACCCTAACCCAAACTTAACCCTAAAACTAACCTTAGCCCTTAAAACTAACCTAATAGAAACCCTAACCCTAACCCTAAGCCTAACCTAACCCTAACCCTAACCCTAGCCGTAACCCTAACCCTAACCCTAACCCTAGCCCTAACCCTAACCCTAACCCTAACCCTAACCTTAGCCCTAACCCTAACCCCTAACCCCTAACAGTAACGCTAACCCTAAGCCTAACCCCTAACCCCTAACCCCTAACCCTAACCATAACCCTAAACCCTAACCCTAACCCTAACCCTAACCCTAGGCCTAACCCTAGCCCTAAGTCGTACCCTAACCCTAATCCTAACCCTAACCCAACCTTAACCCTAAAACTAACTTTAGCCCTTAAAACTAACGTAATAGAAACCCTAACCCTAACTCCTAACCCTAAGCCTAACCTAACCCTAACCCTAACCCTAGCCGTAACCCTAACCCTAACCCTAACCCTAACCCTAACCTTAGCCCTAACCCTAACCCCTAACCCCTAACCCTAAGCCTAACCCCTAACCCTAACCATAACCCTAAACCCTAACCCTAACCCTAACCCTAACCCTAGCCCTAACCCTAGCCCTAAGTCGTACCCTAACCCTAATCCTAACCCTAACCCAACCTTAACCCTAAAACTAACCTTAGCCCTTAAAACTAACCTAATAGAAACCCTAACCCTAACTCCTAACCCTAAGCCTAACCTAACCCTAACCCTAACCCTAACCATAGCCCTAACCCTAACCCTAACCCTAACCCTAACCTTAGCCCTAACCCTAACCCCTAACCCTTAACCGTAACGCTAACCCTAAGCCTAACCCCTAACCCCTAACCCCTAACCCTAACCATAACCCTAAACCCTAACCCTAACCCTAACCCTAACCCTAGCCCTAACCCTAGCCCTAAGTCGTACCCTAACCCTAATCCTAACCCTAACCCAACCTTAACCCTAAAACTAACCTTAGCCCTTAAAACTAACCTAATAGAAACCCTAACCCTAACTCCTAACCCTAAGCCTAACCTAACCCTAACCCTAACCCTAGCCGTAACCCTAACCCTAACCCTAACCCTAACCCTAACCCTAACCTTAGCCCTAACCCTAACCCCTAACCCCTAACCCTAAGCCTAACCCCTAAACCTAACCATAACCCTAAACCCTAACCCTAACCCTAACCCTAACCCTAGCCCTAAACCTAGCCCTAAGTCGTACCCTAACCCTAATCCTAACCCTAACCCAACCTTAACCCTAAAACTAACCTTAGCCCTTAAAACTAACCTAATAGAAACCCTAACCCTAACTCCTAACCCTAAGCCTAACCTAACCCTAACCCTAACCCTAGCCGTAACCCTAACCCTAACCCTAACCCTAGCCCTAACCCTAACCCTAACCCTAACCCCTAACCCCTAACCGTAACGCTAACCCTAAGCCTAACCCCTAACCCCTAACCCCTAACCCTAACCATAACCCTAAACCCTAACCCTAACCCTAACCCTAACCCTAGCCCTAACCCTAGCCCTAAGTCGTACCCTAACCCTAATCATAACCCTAACCCAACCTTAACCCTAAAACTAACCTTAGCCCTTAAAACTAACCTAATAGAAACCCTAACCCTAACTCCTAATCCTAAGCCTAACCTAACCCTAACCCTAACCCTAGCCGTAACCCTAACCCTAACCCTAGCCCTAACCCTAACCCTAACCTTAGCCCTAACCCTAACCCCTACCCCCTAACCGTAACGCTAACCCTAAGCCTAACCCCTAACCCCTAACCCCTAACCCTAACCATAACCCTAAACCCTAACCCTAACCCTAACCCTAACCCTAGCCCTAAACCTAGCCCTAAGTCGTACCCTAACCCTAATCCTAACCCTAACCCAACCTTAACCCTAAAACTAACCTTAGCCCTTAAAACTAACCTAATAGAAACCCTAACCCTAACTCCTAACCCTAAGCCTAACCTAACCCTAACCCTAACCCTAGCCGTAACCCTAACCCTAACCCTAACCCTAGCCCTAACCCTAACCCTAACCCTAACCCTAACCTTAGCCCTAACCCTAACCCCTAACCCCTAACCGTAACGCTAACCCTAAGCCTAACCCCTAACCCCTAACCCTAACCATAACCCTAAACCCTAACCCTAACCCTAACCCTAACCCTAGCCCTAACCCTAGCCCTAAGTCGTACCCTAACCCTAATCCTAACCCTAACCCAACCTTAACCCTAAAACTAACCTTAGCCCTTAAAACTAACCTAATAGAAACCCTAACCCTAACTCCTAACCCTAAGCCTAACCTAACCCTAACCCTAACCCTAGCCGTAACCCTAACCCTAACCCTAACCCTAGCCCTAACCCTAACCCTAACCCTAACCCTAACCTTAGCCCTAACCCTAACCCCTAACCCCTAACCGTAACGCTAACCCTAAGCCTAACCCCTAACCCCTAACCCCTAACCCTAACCATAACCCTAAACCCTAACCCTAACCCTAACCCTAACCCTAGCCCTAACCCTAGCCCTAAGTCGTACCCTAACCCTAATCCTAACCCTAACCCAACCTTAACCCTAAAACTAACCTTAGCCCTTAAAACTAACCTAATAGAAACCCTAACCATAACTCCTAACCCTAAGCCTAACCTAACCCTAACCCTAACCCTAGCCGTAACCCTAACCCTAACCCTAACCCTAACCCTAGCCCTAACCCTAACCCTAACCCTAACCCTAAACTTAGCCCTAACCCTAACCTCTAACCCCTAACCGTAACGCTAACCCTAAGCCTAACCCTTAACCCCTAACCCCTAACCGTAACCATAACCCTAAACCCTAACCCTAACCCTAACCCTAGCCCTAACCCTAGCCCTAAGTCGTACCCTAACCCTAATCCTAACCCTAACCCAACCTTAACCCTAAAACTAACCTTAGCCCTTAAAACTAACCTAATAGAAACCCTAACCCTAACTCCTAACCCTAAGCCTAACCTAACCCTAACCCTAACCCTAGCCGTAACCCTAACCCTAACCCTAACCCTAGCCCTAACCCTAACCCTAACCCTAACCCCTAACCCCTAACCGTAACGCTAACCCTAAGCCTAACCCCTAACCCCTAACCCCTAACCCTAACCATAACCCTAAACCCTAACCCTAACCCTAACCCTAACCCTAGCCCTAACCCTAGCCCTAAGTCGTACCCTAACCCTAATCATAACCCTAACCCAACCTTAACCCTAAAACTAACCTTAGCCCTTAAAACTAACCTAATAGAAACCCTAACCCTAACTCCTAATCCTAAGCCTAACCTAACCCTAACCCTAACCCTAGCCGTAACCCTAACCCTAACCCTAGCCCTAACCCTAACCCTAACCTTAGCCCTAACCCTAACCCCTAACCCCTAACCGTAACGCTAACCCTAAGCCTAACCCCTAACCCCTAACCCCTAACCCTAACCATAACCCTAAACCCTAACCCTAACCCTAACCCTAACCCTAGCCCTAACCCTAGCCCTAAGTCGTACCCTAACCCTAATCCTAACCCTAACCCAACCTTAACCCTAAAACTAACCTTAGCCCTTAAAACTAACCTAATAGAAACCCTAACCCTAACTCCTAACCCTAAGCCTAACCTAACCCTAACCCTAACCCTAGCCGTAACCCTAACCCTAACCCTAACCCTAGCCCTAACCCTAACCCTAACCCTAACCCTAACCTTAGCCCTAACCCTAACCCCTAACCCCTAACCGTAACGCTAACCCTAAGCCTAACCCCTAACCCCTAACCCTAACCATAACCCTAAACCCTAACCCTAACCCTAACCCTAACCCTAGCCCTAACCCTAGCCCTAAGTCGTACCCTAACCCTAATCCTAACCCTAACCCAACCTTAACCCTAAAACTAACCTTAGCCCTTAAAACTAACCTAATAGAAACCCTAACCCTAACTCCTAACCCTAAGCCTAACCTAACCCTAACCCTAACCCTAGCCGTAACCCTAACCCTAACCCTAACCCTAGCCCTAACCCTAACCCTAACCCTAACCCTAACCTTAGCCCTAACCCTAACCCCTAACCCCTAACCGTAACGCTAACCCTAAGCCTAACCCCTAACCCCTAACCCCTAACCCTAACCATAACCCTAAACCCTAACCCTAACCCTAACCCTAACCCTAGCCCTAACCCTAGCCCTAAGTCGTACCCTAACCCTAATCCTAACCCTAACCCAACCTTAACCCTAAAACTAACCTTAGCCCTTAAAACTAACCTAATAGAAACCCTAACCCTAACTCCTAACCCTAAGCCTAACCTAACCCTAACCCTAGCCGTAAACCTAACCCTAACCCTAACCCTAACCCTAGCCCTAACCCTAACCCTAGCCCTAACCCTAACCTTAGCACTAACCCTAACCACTAACCCCTAACCGTAACGCTAACCCTAAGCCTAACCCCTAACCCCTAACCCCTAACCCTAACCATAACCCTAAACCCTAACCCTAACCCTAACCCTAACCTTAGCCCTAACCCTAGCCCTAAGTCGTACCCTAACCCTAATCCTAACCCTAACCCAAACTTAACCCTAAAACTAACCTTAGCCCTTAAAACTAACCTAATAGAAACCCTAACCCTAACCCTAAGCCTAACCTAACCCTAACCCTAACCCTAGCCGTAACCCTAACCCTAACCCTAACCCTAGCCCTAACCCTAACCCTAACCCTAACCCTAACCTTAGCCCTAACCCTAACCCCTAACCCCTAACCGTAACGCTAACCCTAAGCCTAACCCCTAACCCCTAACCCCTAACCCTAACCATAACCCTAAACCCTAACCCTAACCCTAACCCTAACCCTAGGCCTAACCCTAGCCCTAAGTCGTACCCTAACCCTAATCCTAACCCTAACCCAACCTTAACCCTAAAACTAACTTTAGCCCTTAAAACTAACGTAATAGAAACCCTAACCCTAACTCCTAACCCTAAGCCTAACCTAACCCTAACCCTAACCCTAGCCGTAACCCTAACCCTAACCCTAACCCTAACCCTAACCTTAGCCCTAACCCTAACCCCTAACCCCTAACCCTAAGCCTAACCCCTAACCCTAACCATAACCCTAAACCCTAACCCTAACCCTAACCCTAACCCTAGCCCTAACCCTAGCCCTAAGTCGTACCCTAACCCTAATCCTAACCCTAACCCAACCTTAACCCTAAAACTAACCTTAGCCCTTAAAACTAACCTAATAGAAACCCTAACCCTAACTCCTAACCCTAAGCCTAACCTAACCCTAACCCTAACCCTAACCATAGCCCTAACCCTAACCCTAACCCTAACCCTAACCTTAGCCCTAACCCTAACCCCTAACCCTTAACCGTAACGCTAACCCTAAGCCTAACCCCTAACCCCTAACCCCTAACCCTAACCATAACCCTAAACCCTAACCCTAACCCTAACCCTAACCCTAGCCCTAACCCTAGCCCTAAGTCGTACCCTAACCCTAATCCTAACCCTAACCCAACCTTAACCCTAAAACTAACCTTAGCCCTTAAAACTAACCTAATAGAAACCCTAACCCTAACTCCTAACCCTAAGCCTAACCTAACCCTAACCCTAACCCTAGCCGTAACCCTAACCCTAACCCTAACCCTAACCCTAACCCTAACCTTAGCCCTAACCCTAACCCCTAACCCCTAACCCTAAGCCTAACCCCTAACCCTAACCATAACCCTAAACCCTAACCCTAACCCTAACCCTAACCCTAGCCCTAACCCTAGCCCTAAGTCGTACCCTAACCCTAATCCTAACCCTAACCCAACCTTAACCCTAAAACTAACCTTAGCCCTTAAAACTAACCTAATAGAAACCCTAACCCTAACTCCTAACCCTAAGCCTAACCTAACCCTAACCCTAACCCTAGCCGTAACCCTAACCCTAACCCTAACCCTAGCCCTAACCCTAACCCTAACCCTAACCCTAACCTTAGCCCTAACCCTAACCCCTAACCCCTAACCGTAACGCTAACCCTAAGCCTAACCCCTAACCCCTAACCCTAACCATAACCCTAAACCCTAACCCTAACCCTAACCCTAACCCTAGCCCTAACCCTAGCCCTAAGTCGTACCCTAACCCTAATCCTAACCCTAACCCAACCTTAACCCTAAAACTAACCTTAGCCCTTAAAACTAACCTAATAGAAACCCTAACCCTAACTCCTAACCCTAAGCCTAACCTAACCCTAACCCTAACCCTAGCCGTAACCCTAACCCTAACCCTAACCCTAGCCCTAACCCTAACCCTAACCCTAACCCTAACCTTAGCCCTAACCCTAACCCCTAACCCCTAACCGTAACGCTAACCCTAAGCCTAACCCCTAACCCCTAACCCCTAACCCTAACCATAACCCTAAACCCTAACCCTAACCCTAACCCTAACCCTAGCCCTAACCCTAGCCCTAAGTCGTACCCTAACCCTAATCCTAACCCTAACCCAACCTTAACCCTAAAACTAACCTTAGCCCTTAAAACTAACCTAATAGAAACCCTAACCCTAACTCCTAACCCTAAGCCTAACCTAACCCTAACCCTAACCCTAGCCGTAACCCTAACCCTAACCCTAACCCTAACCCTAGCCCTAACCCTAACCCTAACCCTAACCCTAACCTTAGCCCTAACCCTAACCTCTAACCCCTAACCGTAACGCTAACCCTAAGCCTAACCCTTAACCCCTAACCCCTAACCGTAACCATAACCCTAAACCCTAACCCTAACCCTAACCCTAGCCCTAAACCTAGCCCTAAGTCGTACCCTAACCCTAATCCTAACCCTAACCCAACCTTAACCCTAAAACTAACCTTAGCCCTTAAAACTAACCTAATAGAAACCCTAACCCTAACTCCTAACCCTAAGCCTAACCTAACCCTAACCCTAACCCTAGCCGTAACCCTAACCCTAACCCTAACCCTAGCCCTAACCCTAACCCTAACCCTAACCCCTAACCCCTAACCGTAACGCTAACCCTAAGCCTAACCCCTAACCCCTAACCCCTAACCCTAACCATAACCCTAAACCCTAACCCTAACCCTAACCCTAACCCTAGCCCTAACCCTAGCCCTAAGTCGTACCCTAACCCTAATCATAACCCTAACCCAACCTTAACCCTAAAACTAACCTTAGCCCTTAAAACTAACCTAATAGAAACCCTAACCCTAACTCCTAATCCTAAGCCTAACCTAACCCTAACCCTAACCCTAGCCGTAACCCTAACCCTAACCCTAGCCCTAACCCTAACCCTAACCTTAGCCCTAACCCTAACCCCTAACCCCTAACCGTAACGCTAACCCTAAGCCTAACCCCTAACCCCTAACCCCTAACCCTAACCATAACCCTAAACCCTAACCCTAACCCTAACCCTAACCCTAGCCCTAACCCTAGCCCTAAGTCGTACCCTAACCCTAATCCTAACCCTAACCCAACCTTAACCCTAAAACTAACCTTAGCCCTTAAAACTAACCTAATAGAAACCCTAACCCTAACTCCTAACCCTAAGCCTAACCTAACCCTAACCCTAACCCTAGCCGTAACCCTAACCCTAACCCTAACCCTAGCCCTAACCCTAACCCTAACCCTAACCCTAACCTTAGCCCTAACCCTAACCCCTAACCCCTAACCGTAACGCTAACCCTAAGCCTAACCCCTAACCCCTAACCCTAACCATAACCCTAAACCCTAACCCTAACCCTAACCCTAACCCTAGCCCTAACCCTAGCCCTAAGTCGTACCCTAACCCTAATCCTAACCCTAACCCAACCTTAACCCTAAAACTAACCTTAGCCCTTAAAACTAACCTAATAGAAACCCTAACCCTAACTCCTAACCCTAAGCCTAACCTAACCTAACCCTAACCCTAGCCGTAACCCTAACCCTAACCCTAACCCTAGCCCTAACCCTAACCCTAACCCTAACCCTAACCTTAGCCCTAACCCTAACCCCTAACCCCTAACCGTAACGCTAACCCTAAGCCTAACCCCTAACCCCTAACCCCTAACCCTAACCATAACCCTAAACCCTAACCCTAACCCTAACCCTAACCCTAGCCCTAACCCTAGCCCTAAGTCGTACCCTAACCCTAATCCTAACCCTAACCCAACCTTAACCCTAAAACTAACCTTAGCCCTTAAAACTAACCTAATAGAAACCCTAACCCTAACTCCTAACCCTAAGCCTAACCTAACCCTAACCCTAACCCTAGCCGTAACCCTAACCCTAACCCTAACCCTAACCCTAGCCCTAACCCTAACCCTAACCCTAACCCTAACCTTAGCCCTAACCCTAACCTCTAACCCCTAACCGTAACGCTAACCCTAAGCCTAACCCTTAACCCCTAACCCCTAACCGTAACCATAACCCTAAACCCTAACCCTAACCCTAGCCCTAACCCTAGCCCTAAGTCGTACCCTAACCCTAATCCTAACCCTAACCCAACCTTAACCCTAAAACTAACCTTAGCCCTTAAAACTAACCTAATAGAAACCCTAACCCTAACTCCTAACCCTAAGCCTAACCTAACCCTAACCCTAGCCCTAACCCTAACCCTAACCCTAACCCTAACCCTAGCCGTAACCCTAACCCTAGCCCTAACCCTAACCTTAGCCCTAACCCTAACCCCTAACCCCTAACCGTAACGCTAACCCTAAGCCTAACCCCTAACCCCTAACCCCTAACCCTAACCATAACCCTAAACCCTAACCCTAACCCTAACCCTAACCCTAGCCCTAACCCTAGCCCTAAGTCGTACCCTAACCCTAATCCTAACCCTAACCCAACCTTAACCCTAAAACTAACCTTAGCCCTTAAAACTAACCTAATAGAAACCCTAACCCTAACTCCTAACCCTAAGCCTAACCTAACCCTAACCCTAACCCTAGCCGTAACCCTAACCCTAACCCTAACCCTAGCCCTAACCCTAACCCTAACCCTAACCCTAACCTTAGCCCTAACCCTAACCCCTAACCCCTAACCGTAACGCTAACCCTAAGCCTAACCCCTAACCCCTAACCCTAACCATAACCCTAAACCCTAACCCTAACCCTAACCCTAACCCTAGCCCTAACCCTAGCCCTAAGTCGTACCCTAACCCTAATCCTAACCCTAACCCAACCTTAACCCTAAAACTAACCTTAGCCCTTAAAACTAACCTAATAGAAACCCTAACCCTAACTCCTAACCCTAAGCCTAACCTAACCCTAACCCTAACCCTAGCCGTAACCCTAACCCTAACCCTAACCCTAACCTTAGCCCTAACCCTAGCCCTAAGTCGTACCCTAACCCTAATCCTAACCCTAACCCAACCTTAACCCTAAAACTAACCTTAGCCCTTAAAACTAACCTAATAGAAACCCTAACCCTAACTCCTAACCCTAAGCCTAACCTAACCCTAACCCTAACCCTAGCCCTAACCCTAACCCTAACCCTAACCCTAACCTTAGCCCTAACCCTAACCCCTAACCCCTAACCGTAACGCTAACCCTAAGCCTAACCCCTAACCCCTAACCCTAACCATAACCCTAAACATAACCCCTAACCCTAACCCTAACCCTAGCCCTAACCCTAGCCCTAAGTCGTACCCTAACCCTAATCCTAACCCTAACCCAACCTTAACCCTAAAACTAACCTTAGCCCTTAAAACTAACCTAATAGAAACCCTAACCCTAACTCCTAACCCTAAGCCTAACCTAACCCTAACCCTAACCCTAGCCGTAACCCTAACCCTAACCCTAACCCTAGCCCTAACCCTAACCCTAACCTTAGCCCTAACCCTAACCCCTAACCCCTAACCGTAACGCTAACCCTAAGCCTAACCCCTAACCCCTAACCCTAACCATAACCCTAAACATAACCCCTAACCCTAACCCTAACCCTAGCCCTAAACCTAGCCCTAAGTCGTACCCTAACCCTAATCCTAACCCTAACCCAACCTTAACCCTAAAACTAACCTTAGCCCTTAAAACTAACCTAATAGAAACCCTAACCCTAACTCCTAACCCTAAGCCTAACCTAACCCTAACCCTAACCCTAACCTTAGCCCTAACCCTAACCCCTAACCCCTAACCGTAACGCTAACCCTAAGCCTAACCCCTAACCCCTAACCCCTAACCCTAACCATAACCCTAAACCCTAACCCTAACCCTAACCCTAACCCTAGCCCTAACCCTAGCCCTAAGTCGTACCCTAACCCTAATCCTAACCCTAACCCAACCTTAACCCTAAAACTAACCTTAGCCCTTAAAACTAACCTAATAGAAACCCTAACCCTAACTCCTAACCCTAAGCCTAACCTAACCCTAACCCTAACCCTAGCCGTAACCCTAACCCTAACCCTAACCCTAGCCCTAACCCTAACCCTAACCCTAACCCTAACCCCTAACCGTAACGCTAACCCTAAGGCTAACCCCTAACCCCTAACCCCTAACCCTAACCATAACCCTAAACCCTAACCCTAACCCTAACCCTAACCCTAGCCCTAAACCTAGCCCTAAGTCGTACCCTAACCCTAATCCTAACCCTAACCCAACCTTAACCCTAAAACTAACCTTAGCCCTTAAAACTAACCTAATAGAAACCCTAACCCTAACTCCTAACCCTAAGCCTAACCTAACCCTAACCCTAGCCGTAACCCTAACCCTAACCCTAACCCTAGCCCTAACCCTAACCCTAACCCTAACCCTAACCTTAGCCCTAACCCTAACCCCTAACCCCTAACCGTAACGCTAACCCTAAGCCTAACCCCTAACCCCTAACCCTAACCATAACCCTAAACCCTAACCCTAACCCTAACCCTAACCCTAGCCCTAACCCTAGCCCTAAGTCGTACCCTAACCCTAATCCTAACCCTAACCCAACCTTAACCCTAAAACTAACCTTAGCCCTTAAAACTAACCTAATAGAAACCCTAACCCTAACTCCTAACCCTAAGCCTAACCTAACCCTAACCCTAACCCTAGCCGTAACCCTAACCCTAACCCTAGCCCTAACCCTAACCCTAACCCTAACCCTAACCTTAGCCCTAACCCTAACCCCTAACCCCTAACCGTAACGCTAACCCTAAGCCTAACCCCTAACCCCTAACCCCTAACCCTAACCATAACCCTAAACCCTAACCCTAACCCTAACCCTAACCCTAGCCCTAACCCTAGCCCTAAGTCGTACCCTAACCCTAATCCTAACCTTAACCCAACCTTAACCCTAAAACTAACCTTAGCCCTTAAAACTAACCTAATAGAAACCCTAACCCTAACTCCTAACCCTAAGCCTAACCTAACCCTAACCCTAACGCTAGCCGTAACCCTAACCCTAACCCTAACCCTAACCCTAACCCTAACCTTAGCCCTAACCCTAACCCCTAACCCCTAACCCTAAGCCTAACCCCTAACCCTAACCATAACCCAAAACCGTAACCCTAACCCTAACCCTAACCCTAGCCCTAAGTCGTACCCTAACCCTAATCCTAACCCTAACCCAACCTTAACCCTAAAACTAACCTTAGCCCTTAAAACTAACCTAATAGAAACCCTAACCCTAACTCCTAACCCTAAGCCTAACCTAACCCTAACCCTAACCCTAGCCCTAACCCTAACCCTAACCCTAACCTTAACCTTAGCCCTAACCCTAACCCCTAACCCTTAACCGTAACGCTAACCCTAAGCCTAACCCCTAACCCCTAACCCCTAACCCTAACCATAACCCTAAACCCTAACCCTAACCCTAACCCTAATCCTAGCCCTAAACCTAGCCCTAAGTCGTACCCTAACCCTAATCCTAACCCTAACCCAACCTTAACCCTAAAACTAACCTTAGCCCTTAAAACTAACCTAATAGAAACCCTAACCCTAACTCCTAACCCTAAGCCTAACCTAACCCTAACCCTAACCCTAGCCGTAACCCTAACCCTAACCCTAACCCTAGCCCTAACCCTAACCCTAACCCTAACCCTAACCTTAGCCCTAACCCTCACCTCTAACCCCTAACCGTAACGCTAACCCTAAGCCTAACCCCTAACCCCTAACCCCTAACCCTAACCATAACCCTAAACCCTAACCCTAACCCTAACCCTAACCCTAGCCCTAACCCTAGCCCTAAGTCGTACCCTAACCCTAATCCTAACCCTAACCCAACCTTAACCCTAAAACTAACCTTAGCCCTTAAAACTAACCTAATAGAAACCCTAACCCTAACTCCTAACCCTAAGCCTAACCTAACCCTAACCCTAACCCTAACCCTAGTCGTAACCCTAACCCTAACCCTAACCCTAGCCCTAACCCTAACCCTAACCTTAGCCCTAACCCTAACCCCTAACCCCTAACTGTAACGCTAACCCTAAGCCTAACCCCTAACCCCTAACCCTAACCATAACCCTAAACATAACCCCTAACCCTAACCCTAACCCTAGCCCTAAACCTAGCCCTAAGTCGTACCCTAACCCTAATCCTAACCCTAACCCAACCTTAACCCTAAAACTAACCTTAGCCCTTAAAACTAACCTAATAGAAACCCTAACCCTAACTCCTAACCCTAAGCCTAACCTAACCCTAACCCTAACCCTAGCCGTAACCCTAACCCTAACCCTAACCCTAGCCCTAACCCTAACCCTAACCCTAACCCTAACCTTAGCCCTAACCCTAACCCCTAACCCCTAACCGTAACGCTAACCCTAAGCCTAACCCCTAACCCCTAACCCCTAACCCTAACCATAACCCTAAACCCTAACCCTAACCCTAACCCTAACCCTAGCCCTAACCCTAGCCCTAAGTCGTACCCTAACCCTAATCCTAACCCTAACCCAACCTTAACCCTAAAACTAACCTTAGCCCTTAAAACTAACCTAATAGAAACCCTAACCCTAACTCCTAACCCTAAGCCTAACCTAACCCTAACCCTAACCCTAGCCGTAACCCTAACCCTAACCCTAACCCTAGCCCTAACCCTAACCCTAACCCTAACCCTAACCTTAGCCCTAACCCTAACCCCTAACCCCTAACCGTAACGCTAACCCTAAGCCTAACCCCTAACCCCTAACCCCTAACCCTAACCATAACCCTAAACCCTAACCCTAACCCTAACCCTAGCCCTAACCCTAGCCCTAAGTCGTACCCTAACCCTAATCCTAACCCTAACCCAACCTTAACCCTAAAACTAACCTTAGCCCTTAAAACTAACCTAATAGAAACCCTAACCCTAACTCCTAACCCTAAGCCTAACCTAACCCTAACCCTAACCCTAGCCGTAACCCTAACCCTAACCCTAACCCTAGCCCTACCCCTAACCCTAACCCTAACCCCTAACCCCTAACCGTAACGCTAACCCTAAGCCTAACCCCTAACCCCTAACCCCTAACCCTAACCATAACCCTAAACCCTAACCCTAACCCTAACCCTAACCCTAGCCCTAACCCTAGCCCTAAGTCGTACCCTAACCCTAATCATAACCCTAACCCAACCTTAACCCTAAAACTAACCTTAGCCCTTAAAACTAACCTAATAGAAACCCTAACCCTAACTCCTAATCCTAAGCCTAACCTAACCCTAACCCTAACCCTAGCCGTAACCCTAACCCTAACCCTAGCCCTAACCCTAACCCTAACCTTAGCCCTAACCCTAACCCCTAACCCCTAACCGTAACGCTAACCCTAAGCCTAACCCCTAACCCCTAACCCCTAACCCTAACCATAACCCTAAACCCTAACCCTAACCCTAACCCTAACCCTAGCCCTAACCCTAGCCCTAAGTCGTACCCTAACCCTAATCCTAACCCTAACCCAACCTTAACCCTAAAACTAACCTTAGCCCTTAAAACTAACCTAATAGAAACCCTAACCCTAACTCCTAACCCTAAGCCTAACCTAACCCTAACCCTAACCCTAGCAGTAACCCTAACCCTAACCCTAACCCTAGCCCTAACCCTAACCCTAACCCTAACCCTAACCTTAGCCCTAACCCTAACCCCTAACCCCTAACCGTAACGCTAACCCTAAGCCTAACCCCTAACCCCTAACCCTAACCATAACCCTAAACCCTAACCCTAACCCTAACCCTAACCCTAGCCCTAACCCTAGCCCTAAGTCGTACCCTAACCCTAATCCTAACCCTAACCCAACCTTAACCCTAAAACTAACCTTAGCCCTTAAAACTAACCTAATAGAAACCCTAACCCTAACTCCTAACCCTAAGCCTAACCTAACCCTAACCCTAACCCTAGCCGTAACCCTAACCCTAACCCTAACCCTAGCCCTAACCCTAACCCTAACCCTAACCCTAACCTTAGCCCTAACCCTAACCCCTAACCCCTAACCGTAACGCTAACCCTAAGCCTAACCCCTAACCCCTAACCCCTAACCCTAACCATAACCCTAAACCCTAACCCTAACCCTAACCCTAGCCCTAACCCTAGCCCTAAGTCGTACCCTAACCCTAATCCTAACCCTAACCCAACCTTAACCCTAAAACTAACCTTAGCCCTTAAAACTAACCTAATAGAAACCCTAACCCTAACTCCTAACCCTAAGCCTAACCTAACCCTAACCCTAACCCTAGCCGTAACCCTAACCCTAACCCTAACCCTAACCCTAGCCCTAACCCTAACCCTAACCCTAACCCTAACCTTAGCCCTAACCCTAACCTCTAACCCCTAACCGTAACGCTAACCCTAAGCCTAACCCTTAACCCCTAACCCCTAACCGTAACCATAACCCTAAACCCTAACCCTAACCCTAACCCTAGCCCTAACCCTAGCCCTAAGTCGTACCCTAACCCTAATCCTAACCCTAACCCAACCTTAACCCTAAAACTAACCTTAGCCCTTAAAACTAACCTAATAGAAACCCTAACCCTAACTCCTAACCCTAAGCCTAACCTAACACTAACCCTAGCCCTAACCCTAACCCTAACCCTAACCCTAACCCTAGCCGTAACCCTAACCCTAGCCCTAACCCTAACCTTAGCCCTAACCCTAACCCCTAACCCCTAACCGTAACGCTAACCCTAAGCCTAACCCCTAACCCCTAACCCCTAACCCTAACCATAACCCTAAACCCTAACCCTAACCCTAACCCTAACCCTAGCCCTAACCCTAGCCCTAAGTCGTACCCTAACCCTAATCCTAACCCTAACCCAACCTTAACCCTAAAACTAACCTTAGCCCTTAAAACTAACCTAATAGAAACCCTAACCCTAACTCCTAACCCTAAGCCTAACCTAACCCTAACCCTAACCCTAGCCGTAACCCTAACCCTAACCCTAACCCTAGCCCTAACCCTAACCCTAACCCTAACCCTAACCTTAGCCCTAACCCTAACCCCTAACCCCTAACCGTAACGCTAACCCTAAGCCTAACCCCTAACCCCTAACCCCTAACCCTAACCATAACCCTAAACCCTAACCCTAACCCTAACCCTAACCCTAGCCCTAACCCTAGCCCTAAGTCGTACCCTAACCCTAATCCTAACCCTAACCCAACCTTAACCCTAAAACTAACCTTAGCCCTTAAAACTAACCTAATAGAAACCCTAACCCTAACTCCTAACCCTAAGCCTAACCTAACCCTAACCCTAACCCTAGCCGTAACCCTAACCCTAACCCTAACCCTAACCCTAACCCTAACATTAGCCCTAACGCTAACCCCTAACCCCTAACCCTAAGCCTAACCCCTAACCCTTTACCATAACCCAAAACCGTAACCCTAACCCTAGCCCTAACCCTAGCCCTAAGTCGTACCCTAACCCTAATCCTAACCCTAACCCAACCTTAACCCTAAAACTAACCTTAGCCCTTAAAACTAACCTAATAGAAACCCTAACCCTAACTCCTAACCCTAAGCCTAACCTAACCCTAACCCTAACCCTAGCCCTAACCCTAACCCTAACCCTAACCCTAACCTTAGCCCTAACCCTAACCCCTAACCCTTAACCGTAACGCTAACCCTAAGCCTAACCCCTAACCCCTAACCCCTAACCCTAACCATAACCCTAAACCCTAACCCTAACCCTAACCCTAACCCTAGCCCTAAACGTAGCCCTAAGTCGTACCCTAACCCTAATCCTAACCCTAACCCAACCTTAACCCTAAAACTAACCTTAGCCCTTAAAACTAACCTAATAGAAACCCTAACCCTAACTCCTAACCCTAAGCCTAACCTAACCCTAACCCTAACCCTAACCTTAGCCCTAACCCTAACCCCTAACCCCTAACCGTAACGCTAACCCTAAGCCTAACCCCTAACCCCTAACCCCTAACCCTAACCATAACCCTAAACCCTAACCCTAACCCTAACCCTAACCCTAGCCCTAACCCTAGCCCTAAGTCTTACCCTAACCCTAATCCTAACCCTAACCCAACCTTAACCCTAAAACTAACCTTAGCCCTTAAAACTAACCTAATAGAAACCCTAACCCTAACTCCTAACCCTAAGCCTAACCTAACCCTAACCCTAACCCTAGCCGTAACCCTAACCCTAACCCTAACCCTAGCCCTAACCCTAACCCTAACCCTAACCCTAACCCCTAACCGTAACGCTAACCCTAAGGCTAACCCCTAACCCCTAACCCCTAACCCTAACCATAACCCTAAACCCTAACCCTAACCCTAACCCTAACCCTAGCCCTAAACCTAGCCCTAAGTCGTACCCTAACCCTAATCCTAACCCTAACCCAACCTTAACCCTAAAACTAACCTTAGCCCTTAAAACTAACCTAATAGAAACCCTAACCCTAACTCCTAACCCTAAGCCTAACCTAACCCTAACCCTAACCCTAGCCGTAACCCTAACCCTAACCCTAACCCTAACCCTAGCCCTAAACCTAACCCTAACCCTAACCCTAACCTTAGCCCTAACCCTAACCCCTAACCCCTAACCGTAACGCTAACCCTAAGCCTAACCCTTAACCCCTAACCCCTAACCCTAACCATAACCCTAAACCCTAACCCTAACCCTAACCCTAGCCCTAACCCTAGCCCTAAGTCGTACCCTAACCCTAATCCTAACCCTAACCCAACCTTAACCCTAAAACTAACCTTAGCCCTTAAAACTAACCTAATAGAAACCCTAACCCTAACTCCTAACCCTAAGCCTAACCTAACCCTAACCCTAGCCGTAACCCTAACCCTAACCCTAACCCTAGCCCTAACCCTAACCCTAACCCTAACCCTAACCTTAGCCCTAACCCTAACCCCTAACCCCTAACCGTAACGCTAACCCTAAGCCTAACCCCTAACCCCTAACCCTAACCATAACCCTAAACCCTAACCCTAACCCTAACCCTAACCCTAGCCCTAACCCTAGCCCTAAGTCGTACCCTAACCCTAATCCTAACCCTAACCCAACCTTAACCCTAAAACTAACCTTAGCCCTTAAAACTAACCTAATAGAAACCCTAACCCTAACTCCTAACCCTAAGCCTAACCTAACCCTAACCCTAACCCTAGCCGTAACCCTAACCCTAACCCTAACCCTAGCCCTAACCCTAACCCTAACCCTAACCCTAACCTTAGCCCTAACCCTAACCCCTAACCCCTAACCGTAACGCTAACCCTAAGCCTAACCCCTAACCCCTAACCCCTAACCCTAACCATAACCCTAAACCCTAACCCTAACCCTAACCCTAACCCTAGCCCTAACCCTAGCCCTAAGTCGTACCCTAACCCTAATCCTAACCTTAACCCAACCTTAACCCTAAAACTAACCTTAGCCCTTAAAACTAACCTAATAGAAACCCTAACCCTAACTCCTAACCCAAAGCCTAACCTAACCCTAACCCTAACCCTAGCCGTAACCCTAACCCTAACCCTAACCCTAACCCTAACCCTAACCTTAGCCCTAACCCTAACCCCTAAACCCTAACCCTAAGCCTAACCCCTAACCCTAACCATAACCCTAAACCCTAACCCTAACCCTAACCCTAACCCTAGCCCTAAGTCGTACCCTAACCCTAATCCTAACCCTAACCCAACCTTAACCCTAAAACTAACCTTAGCCCTTAAAACTAACCTAATAGAAACCCTAACCCTAACTCCTAACCCTAAGCCTAACCTAACCCTAACCCTAACCCTAGCCCTAACCCTAACCCTAACCCTAACCTTAACCTTAGCCCTAACCCTAACCCCTAACCCTTAACCGTAACGCTAACCCTAAGCCTAACCCCTAACCCCTAACCCCTAACCCTAACCATAACCCTAAACCCTAACCCTAACCCTAACCCTAATCCTAGCCCTAAACCTAGCCCTAAGTCGTACCCTAACCCTAATCCTAACCCTAACCCAACCTTAACCCTAAAACTAACCTTAGCCCTTAAAACTAACCTAATAGAAACCCTAACCCTAACTCCTAACCCTAAGCCTAACCTAACCCTAACCCTAACCCTAGCCGTAACCCTAACCCTAACCCTAACCCTAGCCCTAACCCTAACCCTAACCCTAACCCTAACCTTAGCCCTAACCCTAACCTCTAACCCCTAACCGTAACGCTAACCCTAAGCCTAACCCCTAACCCCTAACCCCTAACCCTAACCATAACCCTAAACCCTAACCCTAACCCTAACCCTAACCCTAGCCCTAACCCTAGCCCTAAGTCGTACCCTAACCCTAATCCTAACCCTAACCCAACCTTAACCCTAAAACTAACCTTAGCCCTTAAAACTAACCTAATAGAAACCCTAACCCTAACTCCTAACCCTAAGCCTAACCTAACCCTAACCCTAACCCTAACCCTAGTCGTAACCCTAACCCTAACCCTAACCCTAGCCCTAACCCTAACCCTAACCCTAACCCTAACCTTAGCCCTAACCCTAACCCCTAACCCCTAACTGTAACGCTAACCCTAAGCCTAACCCCTAACCCCTAACCCTAACCATAACCCTAAACATAACCCCTAACCCTAACCCTAACCCTAGCCCTAAACCTAGCCCTAAGTCGTACCCTAACCCTAATCCTAACCCTAACCCAACCTTAACCCTAAAACTAACCTTAGCCCTTAAAACTAACCTAATAGAAACCCTAACCCTAACTCCTAACCCTAAGCCTAACCTAACCCTAACCCTAACCCTAGCCGTAACCCTAACCCTAACCCTAACCCTAGCCCTAACCCTAACCCTAACCTTAGCCCTAACCCTAACCCCTAACCCCTAACCGTAACGCTAACCCTAAGCCTAACCCCTAATCCCTAACCCCTAACCCTAACCATAACCCTAACCCTAACCCTAACCCTAACCCTAGCCCTAACCCTAGCCCTAAGTCGTACCCTAACCCTAATCCTAACCCTAACCCATCCTTAAACCTAAAACTAACCTTAGCCCTTAAAACTAACCTAATAGAAACCCTAACCCTAACTCCTAACCCTAAGCCTAACCTAACCCTAACCCTAACCCTAGCCGTAACCCTAACCCTAACCCTAACCCTAGCCCTAACCCTAACCCTAACCCTAACCCTAACCTTAGCCCTAACCCTAACCCCTAAGCCCTAACCGTAACGCTAACCCTAAGCCTAAGCCCTAACCCCTAACCCCTAACCCTAACCATAACCCTAAACCCTAACCCTAACCCTAACCCTAACCCTAGCCCTAACCCTAGCCCTAAGTCGTACCCTAACCCTAATCCTAACCCTAACCCAACCTTAACCCTAAAACTAACCTTAGCCCTTAAAACTAACCTAATAGAAACCCTAACCCTAACTCCCAACCCAAAGCCTAACCTAACCCTAACCCTAACCCTAGCCGTAACCCTAACCCTAACCCTAACCCTAGCCCTAACCCTAACCCTAACCCTAACCCTAACCTTAGCCCTAACCCTAACCCCTAACCCCTAACCGTAACGCTAACCCTAAGCCTAACCCCTAACCCCTAACCCCTAACCCTAACCATAACCCTAAACCCTAACCCTAACCCTAGCCCTAACCCTAGCCCTAAGTCGTACCCTAACCCTAATCCTAACCCTAACCCAACCTTAACCCTAAAACTAACCTTAGCCCTTAAAACTAACCTAATAGAAACCCTAACCCTAACTCCTAACCCTAAGCCTAACCTAACCCTAACCCTAACACTAGCCGTAACCCTAACCCTAACCCTAACCCTAGCCCTAACCCTAACCCTAACCCTAACCCTAACCTTAGCCCTAACCCTAACCCCTAACCCCTAACCGTAACGCTAACCCTAAGCCTAACCCCTAACCCCTAACCCCTAACCCCTAACCCTAACCATAACCCTAAACCCTAACCCTAACCCTAACCCTAACCCTAGCCCTAACCCTAGCCCTAAGTCGTACCCTAACCCTAATCCTAACCCTAACCCAACCTTAACCCTAAAACTAACCTTAGCCCTTAAAACTAACCTAATAGAAACCCTAACCCTAACTCCTAACCCTAAGCCTAACCTAACCCTAACCCTAACCCTAGCCGTAACCCTAACCCTAACCCTAGCACTAACCCTAACCCTAACCCTAACCCTAACCCTAACCTTAGCCCTAACCCTAACCCCTAACCGTAACGCTAACCCTAAGCCTAACCCCTAACCCCTAACCCCTAACCCTAACCATAACCCTAAACCCTAACCCTAACCCTAACCCTAGCCCTAACCCTAGCCCTAAGTCGTACCCTAACCCTAATCCTAACCCTAACCCAACCTTAACCCTAAAACTAACCTTAGCCCTTAAAACTAACCTAATAGAAACCCTAACCCTAACTCCTAACCCTAAGCCTAACCTAACCCTAACCCTAACCCTAGCCGTAACCCTAACCCTAACCCTAACCCTAGCCCTAACCCTAACCCTAACCTTAGCCCTAACCCTAACCCCTAACCCCTAACCGTAACGCTAACCCTAAGCCTAACCCCTAACCCCTAACCCTAACCATAACCCTAAACCCTAACCCTAACCCTGACCCTAATCCTAGCCCTAACCCTAGCCCTAAGTCGTACCCTAACCCTAATCCTAACCCTAACCCAACCTTAACCCTAAAACTAACCTTAGCCCTTAAAACTAACCTAATAGAAACCCTAACCCTAACTCCTAACCCTAAGCCTAACCTAACCCTAACCCTAACCCTAGCCGTAACCCTAACCCTAACCCTAAACCTAGCCCTAACCCTAACCCTAACCCTAACCCTAACCTTAGCCCTAACCCTAACCCCTAACCCCTAACCGTAACGCTAACCCTAAGCCTAACCCCTAACCCCTAACCCCTAACCCTAACCATAACCCTAAACCCTAACCCTAACCCTAACCCTAACCCTAGCCCTAACCCTAGCCCTAAGTCGTACCCTAACCCTAATCCTAACCCTAACCCAACCTTAACCCTAAAACTAACCTTAGCCCTTAAAACTAACCTAATAGAAACCCTAACCCTAACTCCTAACCCTAAGCCTAACCTAACCCTAACCCTAACCCTAGCCGTAACCCTAACCCTAACCCTAACCCTAGCCCTAACCCTAACCCTAACCCTAACCCTAACCTTAGCCCTAACCCTAACCCCTAACCCCTAACCGTAACGCTAACCCTAAGCCTAACCCCTAACCCCTAACCCCTAACCCTAACCATAACCCTAAACCCTAACCCTAACCCTAACCCTAACCCTAGCCCTAACCCTAGCCCTAAGTCGTACCCTAACCCTAATCCTAACCCTAACCCAACCTTAACCCTAAAACTAACCTTAGCCCTTAAAACTAACCTAATAGAAACCCTAACCCTAACTCCTAACCCTAGCCGTAACCCTAACCCTAACCCTAGCCGTAACCCTAACCCTAACCCTAACCCTAGCCCTAACCCTAACCCTAACCCTAACCCTAACCTTAGCCCTAACCCTAAACCCTAACCCCTAACCGTAACGCTAACCCTAAGCCTAACCCCTAACCCCTAACCCCTAACCCTAACCATAACCCTAAACCCTAACCCTAACCCTAACCCTAACCCTAGCCCTAAGTCGTACCCTAACCCTAATCCTAACCCTAACCCAACCTTAACCCTAAAACTAACCTTAGCCCTTAAAACTAACCTAATAGAAACCCTAACCCTAACTCCTAACCCTAAGCCTAACCTAACCCTAACCCTAACCCTAGCCGTAACCCTAACCCTAACCCTAACCCTAGCCCTAACCCTAACCCTAACCCTAACCTTAGCCCTAACCCTAACCCCTAACCCCTAACCGTAACGCTAACCCTAAGCCTAACCCCTAACCCCTAACCCCTAACCCTAACCATAACCCTAAACCCTAACCCTAACCCTAACCCTAACCCTAGCCCTAACCCTAGCCCTAAGTCGTACCCTAACCCTAATCCTAACCCTAACCCAACCTTAACCCTAAAACTAACCTTAGCCCTTAAAACTAACCTAATAGAAACCCTAACCCTAACTCCTAACCCTAAGCCTAACCTAACCCTAACCCTAACCCTAGCCGTAACCCTAACCCTAACCCTAACCCTAGCCCTAACCCTAACCCTAACCCTAACCTTAGCCCTAACCCTAACCCCTAACCCCTAACCGTAACGCTAACCCTAAGCCTAACCCCTAACCCCTAACCCCTAACCCTAACCATAACCCTAAACCCTAACCCTAACCCTAACCCTAACCCTAGCCCTAACCCTAGCCCTAAGTCGTACCCTAACCCTAATCCTAACCCTAACCCAACCTTAACCCTAAAACTAACCTTAGCCCTTAAAACTAACCTAATAGAAACCCTAACCCTAACTCCTAACCCTAAGCCTAACCTAACCCTAACCCTAACCCTAGCCGTAACCCTAACCCTAACCCTAACCCTAGCCCTAACCCTAACCCTAACCCTAACCCTAACCTTAGCCCTAACCCTAACCCCTAACCCCTAACCGTAACGCTAACCCTAAGCCTAACCCCTAACCCCTAACCCCTAACCCTAACCCTAACCCTAACCCTAACCCTAACCCTAGCCCTAACCCTAGCCCTAAGTCGTACCCTAACCCTAATCCTAACCCTAACCCAACCTTAACCCTAAAACTAACCTTAGCCCTTAAAACTAACCTAATAGAAACCCTAACCCTAACTCCTAACCCTAAGCCTAACCTAACCCTAACCCTAACCCTAGCCGTAACCCTAACCCTAACCCTAACCCTAGCCCTAACCCTAACCCTAACCCTAACCCTAACCTTAGCCCTAACCCTAACCCCTAACCCCTAACCGTAACGCTAACCCTAAGCCTAACCCCTAACCCCTAACCCCTAACCCTAACCATAACCCTAAACCCTAACCCTAACCCTAACCCTAACCCTAGCCCTAACCCTAGCCCTAAGTCGTACCCTAACCCTAATCCTAACCCTAACCCAACCTTAACCCTAAAACTAACCTTAGCCCTTAAAACTAACCTAATAGAAACCCTAACCCTAACTCCTAACCCTAAGCCTAACCTAACCCTAACCCTAACCCTAGCCGTAACCCTAACCCTAACCCTAACCCTAGCCCTAACCCTAACCCTAACCTTAGCCCTAACCCTAACCCCTAACCCCTAACCGTAACGCTAACCCTAAGCCTAACCCCTAACCCCTAACCCCTAACCCTAACCATAACCCTAAACCCTAACCCTAACCCTAACCCTAACCCTAGCACTAACCCTAGCCCTAAGTCGTACCCTAACCCTAAACCTAACCCTAACCCAACCTTAACCCTAAAACTAACCTTAGCCCTTAAAACTAACCTAATAGAAACCCTAACCCTAACTCCTAACCCTAAGCCTAACCTAACCCTAACACTAACCCTAGCCGTAACCCTAACCCTAACCCTAACCCTAGCCCTAACCCTAACCCTAACCCTAACCCTAACCCTAACCTTAGCCCTAACCCTAACCCCTAACCCCTAACCGTAACGCTAACCCTAAGCCTAACCCCTAACCCCTAACCCCTAACCCTAACCATAACCCTAAACCCTAACCCTAACCCTAACCCTAACCCTAGCCCTAAACCTAGCCCTAAGTCGTACCCTAACCCTAATCCTAACCCTAACCCAACCTTAACCCTAAAACTAACCTTAGCCCTTAAAACTAACCTAATAGAAACCCTAACCCTAACTCCTAACCCTAAGCCTAACCTAACCCTAACCCTAACCCTAGCCGTAACCCTAACCCTAACCCTAACCCTAGCCCTAACCCTAACCCTAACCCTAACCCTAACCTTAGCCCTAACCCTAACCCCTAACCCCTAACCGTAACGCTAACCCTAAGCCTAACCCCTAACCCCTAACCCCTAACCCTAACCATAACCCTAAACCCTAACCCTAACCCTAACCCTAACCCTAGCCCTAAGTCGTACCCTAACCCTAATCCTAACCCTAACCCAACCTTAACCCTAAAACTAACCTTAGCCCTTAAAACTAACCTAATAGAAACCCTAACCCTAACTCCTAACCCTAAGCCTAACCTAACCCTAACCCTAACCCTAGCCGTAACCCTAACCCTAACCCTAACCCTAGCCCTAACCCTAACCCTAACCCTAACCCTAACCTTAGCCCTAACCCTAACCCGTAACCCCTAACCGTAACGCTAACCCTAAGCCTAACCCCTAACCCCTAACCCCTAACCCTAACCATAACCCTAAACCCTAACCCTAACCCTAACCCTAACCCTAGCCCTAACCCTAGCCCTAAGTCGTACCCTAACCCTAATCCTAACCCTAACCCAACCTTAACCCTAAAACTAACCTTAGCCCTTAAAACTAACCTAATAGAAACCCTAACCCTAACTCCTAACCCTAAGCCTAACCTAACCCTAACCCTAACCCTAGCCGTAACCCTAACCCTAACCCTAACCCTAGCCCTAACCCTAACCCTAACCCTAACCCTAACCTTAGCCCTAACCCTAACCCCTAACCCCTAACCGTAACGCTAACCCTAAGCCTAACCCCTAACCCCTAACCCCTAACCCTAACCATAACCCTAAACCCTAACCCTAACCCTAACCCTAACCCTAGCCCTAACCCTAGCCCTAAGTCGTACCCTAACCCTAATCCTAACCCTAACCCAACCTTAACCCTAAAACTAACCTTAGCCCTTAAAACTAACCTAATAGAAACCCTAACCCTAACTCCTAACCCTAAGCCTAACCTAACCCTAACCCTAACCCTAGCCGTAACCCTAACCCTAACCCTAACCCTAGCCCTAACCCTAACCCTAACCTTAGCCCTAACCCTAACCCCTAACCCCTAACCGTAACGCTAACCCTAAGCCTAACCCCTAACCCCTAACCCCTAACCCTAACCATAACCCTAAACCCTAACCCTAACCCTGACCCTAACCCTAGCCCTAACCCTAGCCCTAAGTCGTACCCTAACCCTAATCCTAACCCTAACCCAACCTTAACCCTAAAACTAACCTTAGCCCTTAAAACTAACCTAATAGAAACCCTAACCCTAACTCCTAACCCTAAGCCTAACCTAACCCTAACCCTAACCCTAGCCGTAACCCTAACCCTAACCCTAACCCTAGCCCTAACCCTAACCCTAACCCTAACCCTAACCTTAGCCCTAACCCTAACCCCTAACCCCTAACCGTAACGCTAACCCTAAGCCTAACCCCTAACCCCTAACCCCTAACCCTAACCATAACCCTAAACCCTAACCCTAACCCTAACCCTAACCCTAGCCCTAACCCTAGCCCTAAGTCGTACCCTAACCCTAATCCTAACCCTAACCCAACCTTAACCCTAAAACTAAACTTAGCCCTTAAAACTAACCTAATAGAAACCCTAACCCTAACTCCTAACCCTAAGCCTAACCTAACCCTAACCCTAACCCTAGCCGTAACCCTAACCCTAACCCTAACCCTAGCCCTAACCCTAACCCTAACCCTAACCCTAACCTTAGCCCTAACCCTAACCGCTAACCCCTAACCGTAACGCTAACCCTAAGCCTAACCCCTAACCCCTAACCCCTAACCCTAACCATAACCCTAAACCCTAACCCTAACCCTAACCCTAACCCTAGCCCTAACCCTAGCCCTAAGTCGTACCCTAACCCTAATCCTAACCCTAACCCAACCTTAACCCTAAAACTAACCTTAGCCCTTAAAACTAACCTAATAGAAACCCTAACCCTAACTCCTAACCCTAAGCCTAACCTAACCCTAACCCTAACCCTAGCCGTAACCCTAACCCTAACCCTAGACCTAACCCTAACCCTAACCCTAACCCTAACCTTAGCCCTAACCCTAACCCCTAACCCCTAACCGTAATGCTAACCCTAAGCCTAACCCCTAACCCCTAACCCCTAACCCTAACCATAACCCTAAACCCTAACCCTAACCCTAACCCTAACCCTAGCCCTAACCCTAGCCCTAAGTCGTACCCTAACCCTAATCCTAACCCTAACCCAACCTTAACCCTAAAACTAACCTTAGCCCTTAAAACTAACCTAATAGAAACCCTAACCCTAACTCCTAACCCTAAGCCTAACCTAACCCTAACCCTAACCCTAGCCGTAACCCTAACCCTAACCCTAACCCTAACCCTAACCCTAACCCTAACCTTAGCCCTAACCCTAACCCCTAACCCCTAACCGTAACGCTAACCCTAAGCCTAACCCCTAACCCCTAACCCCTAACCCTAACCATAACCCTAAACCCTAACCCTAACCCTAACCCTAACCCTAGCCCTAAGTCGTACCCTAACCCTAATCCTAACCCTAACCCAACCTTAACCCTAAAACTAACCTTAGCCCTTAAAACTAACCTAATAGAAACCCTAACCCTAACTCCTAACCCTAAGCCTAACCTAACCCTAACCCTAACCCTAGCCGTAACCCTAACCCTAACCCTAACCCTAGCCCTAACCCTAACCCTAACCCTAACCCTAACCTTAGCCCTAAACCTAACCCCTAACCCCTAAACGTAACACTAACCCTAAGCCTAACCCCTAACCCCTAACCCCTAACCCTAACCATAAACCTAAACCCTAACCCTAACCCTAACCCTAACCCTAGCCCTAACCCTAGCCCTAAGTCGTACCCTAACCCTAATCCTAACCCTAACCCAACCTTAACCCTAAAACTAACCTTAGCCCTTAAAACTAACCTAATAGAAACCCTAACCCTAACTCCTAACCCTAAGCCTAACCTAACCCTAACCCTAACCCTAGCCGTAACCCTAACCCTAACCCTAACCCTAGCCCTAACCCTAACCCTAACCCTAACCCTAACCTTAGCCCTAACCCTAACCCCTAACCCCTAACCGTAACGCTAACCCTAAGCCTAACCCCTAACCCCTAACCCCTAACCCTAACCATAACCCTAAACCCTAACCCTAACCCTAACCCTAACCCTAGCCCTAACCCTAGCCCTAAGTCGTACCCTAACCCTAATCCTAACCCTAACCCAACCTTAAACCTAAAACTAACCTTAGCCCTTAAAACTAACCTAATAGAAACCCTAACCCTAACTCCTAACCCTAAGCCTAACCTAACCCTAACCCTAACCCTAGCCGTAACCCTAACCCTAACCCTAACCCTAGCCCTAACCCTAACCCTAACCTTAGCCCTAACCCTAACCCCTAACCCCTAACCGTAACGCTAACCCTAAGCCTAACCCCTAACCCCTAACCCCTAACCCTAACCATAACCCTAAACCCTAACCCTAACCCTAACCCTAGCCCTAACCCTAGCCCTAAGTCGTACCCTAACCCTAATCCTAACCCTAACCCAACCTTAACCCTAAAACTAACCTTAGCCCTTAAAACTAACCTAATAGAAACCCTAACCCTAACTCCTAACCCTAAGCCTAACCTAACCCTAACCCTAACCCTAGCCGTAACCCTAACCCTAACCCTAGCCCTAACCCTAACCCTAACCCTAACCCTAACCTTAGCCCTAACCCTAACCCCTAACCCCTAACCGTAACGCTAACCCTAAGCCTAACCCCTAACCCCTAACCCCTAACCCTAACCATAAACCTAAACCCTAACCCTAACCCTAACCCTAACCCTAGCCCTAACCCTAGCCCTAAGTCGTACCCTAACCCTAATCCTAACCCTAACCCAACCTTAACCCTAAAACTAACCTTAGCCCTTAAAACTAACCTAATAGAAACCCTAACCCTAACTCCTAACCCTAAGCCTAACCTAACCCTAACCCTAAACCTAGCCGTAACCCTAACCCTAACCCTAACCCTAGACCTAACCCTAACCCTAACCCTAACCCTAACCTTAGCCCTAACCCTAACCCCTAACCCCTAACCGTAACGCTAACCCTAAGCCTAACCCCTAACCCCTAACCCCTAACCCTAACCATAACCCTAAACCCTAACCCTAACCCTAACCCTAACCCTAGCCCTAACCCTAGCCCTAAGTCGTACCCTAACCCTAATCCTAACCCTAACCCAACCTTAACCCTAAAACTAACCTTAGCCCTTAAAACTAACCTAATAGAAACCCTAACCCTAACTCCTAACCCTAAGCCTAACCTAACCCTAACCCTAACCCTAGCCGTAACCCTAACCCTAGCCCTAACCCTAGCCCTAACCCTAACCCTAACCCTAACCCTAACCTTAGCCCTAACCCTAACCCCTAACCCCTAACCGTAACGCTAACCCTAAGCCTAACCCCTAACCCCTAACCCCTAACCCTAACCATAACCCTAAACCCTAACCCTAACCCTAACCCTAACCCTAGCCCTAACCCTAGCCCTAAGTCGTACCCTAACCCTAATCCTAACCCTAACCCAACCTTAACCCTAAAACTAACCTTAGCCCTTAAAACTAACCTAATAGAAACCCTAACCCTAACTCCTAACCCTAAGCCTAACCTAACCCTAACCCTAACCCTAGCCGTAACCCTAACCCTAACCCTAACCCTAGCCCTAACCCTAACCCTAACCTTAGCCCTAACCCTAACCCCTAAACCCTAACCGTAACGCTAACCCTAAGCCTAACCCCTAACCCCTAACCCCTAACCCTAACCATAACCCTAAACCCTAACCCTAACCCTAACCCTAACCCTAGCCCTAACCCTAGCCCTAAGTCGTACCCTAACCCTAATCCTAACCCTAACCCAACCTTAACCCTAAAACTAACCTTAGCCCTTAAAACTAACCTAATAGAAACCCTAACCCTAACTCCTAACCCTAAGCCTAACCTAACCCTAACCCTAACCCTAGCCGTAACCCTAACCCTAACCCTAACCCTAGCCCTAACCCTAACCCTAACCCTAACCCTAACCTTAGCCCTAACCCTAACCCCTAACCCCTAACCGTAACGCTAACCCTAAGCCTAACCCCTAACCCCTAACCCCTAACCCTAACCATAACCCTAAACCCTAACCCTAACCCTAACCCTAACCCTAGCCCTAACCCTAGCCCTAAGTCGTACCCTAACCCTAAACCTAACCCTAACCCAACCTTAACGCTAAAACTAACCTTAGCCCTTAAAACTAACCTAATAGAAACCCTAACCCTAACTCCTAACCCTAAGCCTAACCTAACCCTAACCCTAACCCTAGCCGTAACCCTAACCCTAACCCTAACCCTAGCCCTAACCCTAACCCTAACCCTAACCCTAACCTTAGCCCTAACCCTAACCCCTAACCCCTAACCGTAACGCTAACCCTAAGCCTAACCCCTAACCCCTAACCCCTAACCCTAACCATAACCCTAAACCCTAACCCTAACCCTAACCCTAACCCTAGCCCTAACCCTAGCCCTAAGTCGTACCCTAACCCTAATCCTAACCCTAACCCAACCTTAACCCTAAAACTAACCTTAGCCCTTAAAACTAACCTAATAGAAACCCTAACCCTAACTCCTAACCCTAAGCCTAACCTAACCCTAACCCTAACCCTAGCCGTAACCCTAACCCTAACCCTAACCCTAGCCCTAACCCTAACCCTAACCCTAACCCTAACCTTAGCCCTAACCCTAACCCCTAACCGTAACGCTAACCCTAAGCCTAACCTCTAACCCCTAACCCCTAACCCTAACCATAACCCTAAACCCTAACCCTAACCCTAACCCTAACCCTAGCCCTAACCCTAGCCCTAAGTCGTACCCTAACCCTAATCCTAACCCTAACCCAACCTTAACCCTAAAACTAACCTTAGCCCTTAAAACTAACCTAATAGAAACCCTAACCCTAACTCCTAACCCTAAGCCTAAACCAACCCTAACCCTAACCCTAGCCGTAACCCTAACCCTAACCCTAACCCTAGCCCTAACCCTAACCCTAACCCTAACCCTAACCTTAGCCCTAACCCTAACCCCTAACCCCTAACCGTAACGCTAACCCTAAGCCTAACCCCTAACCCCTAACCCCTAACGCTAACCATAACCCTAAACCCTAACCCTAACCCTAACCCTAACCCTAGCCCTAACCCTAGCCCTAAGTCGTACCCTAACCCTAATCCTAACCCTAACCCAACCTTAACCCTAAAACTAACCTTAGCCCTTAAAACTAACCTAATAGAAACCCTAACCCTAACTCCTAACCCTAAGCCTAACCTAACCCTAACCCTAACCCTAGCCGTAACCCTAACCCTAACCCTAACCCTAGCCCTAACCCTAACCCTAACCCTAACCCTAACCTTAGCCCTAACCCTAACCCCTAACCCCTAACCGTAACGCTAACCCTAAGCCTAACCCCTAACCCCTAACCCCTAACCCTAACCCTAACCCTAAACCCTAACCCTAGCCCTAACCCTAGCCCTAAGTCGTACCCTAACCCTAATCCTAACCCTAACCCAACCTTAACCCTAAAACTAACCTTAGCCCTTAAAACTAACCTAATAGAAACCCTAACCCTAACTCCTAACCCTAAGCCTAACCTTACCCTAACCCTAGCCCTAGCCGTAACCCTAACCCTAACCCTAACCCTAGCCCTAACCCTAACCCTAACCCTAACCCTAACCTTAGCCCTAACCCTAACCCCTAACCGTAACGCTAACCCTAAGCCTAACCCCTAACCCCTAACCCCTAACCCTAACCATAACCCTAAACCCTAACCCTAACCCTAACCCTAACCCTAGCCCTAACCCTAGCCCTAAGTCGTACCCTAACCCTAATCCTAACCCTAACCCAACCTTAACCCTAAAACTAACCTTAGCCCTTAAAACTAACCTAATAGAAACCCTAACCCTAACTCCTAACCCTAAGCCTAAACCAACCCTAACCCTAACCCTAGCCGTAACCCTAACCCTAACCCTAACCCTAGCCCTAACCCTAACCCTAACCCTAACCCTAACCCTAACCTTAGCCCTAACCCTAACCCCTAACCCCTAACCGTAACGCTAACCCTAAGCCTAACCCCTAACCCCTAACCCCTAACGCTAACCATAACCCTAAACCCTAACCCTAACCCTAACCCTAACCCTAGCCCTAACCCTAGCCCTAAGTCGTACCCTAACCCTAATCCTAACCCTAACCCAACCTTAACCCTAAAACTAACCTTAGCCCTTAAAACTAACCTAATAGAAACCCTAACCCTAACTCCTAACCCTAAGCCTAACCTAACCCTAACCCTAACCCTAGCCGTAACCCTAACCCTAACCCTAACCGTAGCCCTAACCCTAACCCTAACCCTAAGCCTAACCTTAGCCCTAACCCTAACCCCTAACCCCTAACCGTAACGCTAACCCTAAGCCTAACCCCTAACCCCTAACCCTAACCCTAAACCCTAACCCTAACCTTAACCCTAACCCTAGCCCTAACCCTAGCCCTAAGTCGTACCCTAACCCTAATCCTAACCCTAACCCAACCTTAACCCTAAAACTAACCTTAGCCCTTAAAACTAACCTAATAGAAACCCTAACCCTAACTCCTAACCCTAAGCCTAACCTAACCCTAACCCTAACCCTAGCCGTAACCCTAACCCTAACCCTAACCCTAGCCCTAACCCTAACCCTAACCCTAACCTTAGCCCTAACCCTAACCCCTAACCCCTAACCGTAACGCTAACCCTAAGCCTAACCCCTAACCCCTAACCCCTAACCCTAACCATAACCCTAAACCCTAACCCTAACACTAACCCTAACCCTAGCCCTAACCCTAGCCCTAAGTTGTACCCTAACCCTAAACCTAACCCTAACCCAACCTTAACCCTAAAACTAACCTTAGCCCTTAAAACTAACCTAATAGAAACCCTAACCCTAACTCCTAACCCTAAGCCTAACCTAACCCTAACCCTAACCCTAGCCGTAACCCTAACCCTAACCCTAACCCTAGCCCTAACCCTAACCCTAAACCTAACCCTAACCTTAGCCCTAACCCTAACCCCTAACCCCTAACCGTAACGCTAACCCTAAGCCTAACCCCTAACCCCTAACCCCTAACCCTAACCATAACCCTAAACCCTAACCCTAACCCTAACCCTAACCCTAGCCCTAACCCTAGCCCTAAGTTGTACCCTAACCCTAAACCTAACCCTAACCCAACCTTAACCCTAAAACTAACCTTAGCCCTTAAAACTAACCTAATAGAAACCCTAACCCTAACTCCTAACCCTAAGCCTAACCTAACCCTAAGCCTAACCCTAGCCGTAACCCTAACCCTAACCCTAACCCTAGCCCTAACCCTAACCCTAACCCTAACCCTAACCTTAGCCCTAACCCTAACCCCTAACCCCTAACCGTAACGCTAACCCTAAGCCTAACCCCTAACCCCTAACCCCTAACCCTAACCATAACCCTAAACCCTAACCCTAACCCTAACCCTAACCCTAGCCCTAACCCTAGCCCTAAGTCGTACCCTAACCCTAATCCTAACCCTAACCCAACCTTAACCCTAAAACTAACCTTAGCCCTTAAAACTAACCTAATAGAAACCCTAACCCTAACTCCTAACCCTAAGCCTAACCTAACCCTAACCCTAACCCTAGCCGTAACCCTAACCCTAACCCTAACCCTAGCCCTAACCCTAACCCTAACCCTAACCCTAACCTTAGCCCTAACCCTAACCCCTAACCCCTAACCGTAACGCTAACCCTAAGCCTAACCCCTAACCCCTAACACCTAACCCTAACCATAACCCTAAACCCTAACCCTAACCCTAGCCCTAACCCTAGCCCTAAGTCGTACCCTAACCCTAAACCTAACCCTAACCCAACCTTAACCCTAAAACTAACCTTAGCCCTTAAAACTAACCTAATAGAAACCCTAACCCTAACTCCTAACCCTAAGCCGAACCTAACCCTAACCCTAACCCTAGCCGTAACCCTAACCCTAGCCCTAACCCTAACCCTAACCCTAACCCTAACCTTAGCCCTAACCCTAACCCCTAACCCCTAACCGTAACGCTAACCCTAAGCCTAACCCCTAACCCCTAACCCCTAACCCTAACCATAACCCTAAACCCTAACCCTAACCCTAACCCTAACCCTAGCCCTAACCCTAGCCCTAAGTCGTACCCTAACCCTAATCCTAACCCTAACCCAACCTTAACCCTAAAACTAACCTTAGCCCTTAAAACTAACCTAATAGAAACCCTAACCCTAACTCCTAACCCTAAGCCTAACCTAACCCTAACCCTAACCCTAGCCGTAACCCTAACCCTAACCCTAACCCTAGCCCTAACCCTAACCCTAACCCTAACCCTAACCTTAGCCCTAACCCTAACCCCTAACCCCTAACCGTAACGCTAACCCTAAGCCTAACCCCTAACCCCTAACCCCTAACCCTAACCATAACCCTAAACCCTAACCCTAACCCTAACCCTAACCCTAGCCCTAACCCTAGCCCTAAGTCGTACCCTAACCCTAAACCTAACCCTAACCCAACCTTAACCCTAAAACTAACCATAGCCCTTAAAACTAACCTAATAGAAAACCTAACCCTAACTCCTAACCCTAAGCCTAACCTAACCCTAACCCTAACCCTAGCCGTAACCCTAACCCTAACCCTAACCCTAGCCCTAACCCTAACCCCTAACCCCTAACCGTAACGCTAACCCTAAGCCTAACCCCTAACCCCTAACCCCTAACCCTAACCCTAAACCCTAACCCTAACCCTAACCCTAACCCTAGCCCTAACCCTAGCCCTAAGTCGTACCCTAACCCTAATCCTAACCCTAACCCAACCTTAACCCTAAAACTAACCTTAGCCCTTAAAACTAACCTAATAGAAACCCTAACCCTAACTCCTAACCCTAAGCCTAACCTAACCCTAACCCTAACCCTAGCCGTAACCCTAACCCTAACCCTAACCTTAGCCCTAACCCTAACCCCTAACCCCTAACCGTAACGCTAACCCTAAGCCTAACCCCTAACCCCTAACCCCTAACCCTAACCATAACCCTAAACCCTAACCCTAACCCTAACCCTAACCCTAGCCCTAACCCTAGCCCTAAGTTGTACCCTAAACCTAAACCTAACCCTAACCCAACCTTAACCCTAAAACTAACCTTAGCCCTTAAAACTAACCTAATAGAAACCCTAACCCTAACTCCTAACCCTAAGCCTAACCTAACCCTAACCCTAACCCTAGCCGTAACCCTAACCCTAACCCTAACCCTAGCCCTAACCCTAACCCTAACCCTAACCCTAACCTTAGCCCTAACCCTAACCCCTAACCCCTAACCGTAACGCTAACCCTAAGCCTAACCCCTAACCCCTAACCCCTAACCCTAACCATAACCCTAAACCCTAACCCTAACCCTAACCCTAACCCTAGCCCTAACCCTAGCCCTAAGTCGTACCCTAACCCTAATCCTAACCCTAACCCAACCTTAACCCTAAAACTAACCTTAGCCCTTAAAACTAACCTAATAGAAACCCTAACCCTAACTCCTAACCCTAAGCCTAACCTAACCCTAACCCTAACCCTAGCCGTAACCCTAACCCTAACCCTAACCGTAGCCCTAACCCTAACCCTAACCCTAAGCCTAACCTTAGCCCTAACCCTAACCCCTAACCGTAACGCTAACCCTAAGCCTAACCCCTAACCCCTAACCCCTAACCCTAACCATAACCCTAAACCCTAACCCTAACCCTAACCCTAACCCTAGCCCTAACCCTAGCCTTAAGTCGTACCCTAACCCTAAACCTAACCCTAACCCAACCTTAACCCTAAAACTAACCTTAGCCCTTAAAACTAACCTAATAGAAACCCTAACCCTAACTCCTAACCCTAAGCCGAACCTAACCCTAACCCTAACCCTAGCCGTAACCCTAACCCTAGCCCTAACCCTAACCCTAACCCTAACCCTAACCTTAGCCCTAACCCTAACCCCTAACCCCTAACCGTAACGCTAACCCTAAGCCTAACCCCTAACCCCTAACCCCTAACCCTAACCATAACCCTAAACCCTAACCCTAACCCTAACCCTAACCCTAGCCCTAACCCTAGCCCTAAGTCGTACCCTAACCCTAATCCTAACCCTAACCCAACCTTAACCCTAAAACTAACCTTAGCCCTTAAAACTAACCTAATAGAAACCCTAACCCTAACTCCTAACCCTAAGCCTAACCTAACCCTAACCCTAACCCTAGCCGTAACCCTAACCCTAACCCTAACCCTAGCCCTAACCCTAACCCTAACCCTAACCCTAACCTTAGCCCTAACCCTAACCCCTAACCCCTAACCGTAACGCTAACCCTAAGCCTAACCCCTAACCCCTAACCCCTAACCCTAACCATAACCCTAAACCCTAACCCTAACCCTAACCCTAACCCTAGCCCTAACCCTAGCCCTAAGTCGTACCCTAACCCTAACCCTAACCCTAACCCAACCTTAACCCTAAAACTAACCATAGCCCTTAAAACTAACCTAATAGAAAACCTAACCCTAACTCCTAACCCTAAGCCTAACCTAACCCTAACCCTAACCCTAGCCGTAACCCTAACCCTAACCCTAACCCTAGCCCTAACCCTAACCCCTAACCCCTAACCGTAACGCTAACCCTAAGCCTAACCCCTAACCCCTAACCCCTAACCCTAACCCTAAACCCTAACCCTAACCCTAACCCTAACCCTAGCCCTAACCCTAGCCCTAAGTCGTACCCTAACCCTAATCCTAACCCTAACCCAACCTTAACCCTAAAACTAACCTTAGCCCTTAAAACTAACCTAATAGAAACCCTAACCCTAACTCCTAACCCTAAGCCTAACCTAACCCTAACCCTAACCCTAGCCGTAACCCTAACCCTAACCCTAACGTTAGCCCTAACCCTAACCCCTAACCCCTAACCGTAACGCTAACCCTAAGCCTAACCCCTAACCCCTAACCCCTAACCCTAACCATAACCCTAAACCCTAACCCTAACCCTAACCCTAACCCTAGCCCTAACCCTAGCCCTAAGTTGTACCCTAAACCTAAACCTAACCCTAACCCAACCTTAACCCTAAAACTAACCTTAGCCCTTAAAACTAACCTAATAGAAACCCTAACCCTAACTCCTAACCCTAAGCCTAACCTAACCCTAACCCTAACCCTAGCCGTAACCCTAACCCTAACCCTAACCCTAGCCCTAACCCTAACCCTAACCCTAACCCTAACCTTAGCCCTAACCCTAACCCCTAACCCCTAACCGTAACGCTAACCCTAAGCCTAACCCCTAACCCCTAACCCCTAACCCTAACCATAACCCTAAACCCTAACCCTAACCCTAACCCTAACCCTAGCCCTAACCCTAGCCCTAAGTCGTACCCTAACCCTAATCCTAACCCTAACCCAACCTTAACCCTAAAACTAACCTTAGCCCTTAAAACTAACCTAATAGAAACCCTAACCCTAACTCCTAACCCTAAGCCTAACCTAACCCTAACCCTAACCCTAGCCGTAACCCTAACCCTAACCCTAACCGTAGCCCTAACCCTAACCCTAACCCTAAGCCTAACCTTAGCCCTAACCCTAACCCCTAACCGTAACGCTAACCCTAAGCCTAACCCCTAACCCCTAACCCCTAACCCTAACCATAACCCTAAACCCTAACCCTAACCCTAACCCTAACCCTAGCACTAACCCTAGCCCTAAGTCGTACCCTAACCCTAAACCTAACCCTAACCCAACCTTAACCCTAAAACTAACCTTAGCCCTTAAAACTAACCTAATAGAAACCCTAACCCTAACTCCTAACCCTAAGCCTAACCTAACCCTAACCCTAACGCTAGCCGTAACCCTAACCCTAACCCTAACCCTAGCCCTAACCCTAACCCCTAACCCCTAACCGTAACGCTAACCCTAAGCCTAACCCCTAACCCCTAACCCCTAACCCTAACCCTAAACCCTAACCCTAACCCTAACCCTAACCCTAGCCCTAACCCTAGCCCTAAGTCGTACCCTAACCCTAATCCTAACCCTAACCCAACCTTAACCCTAAAACTAACCTTAGCCCTTAAAACTAACCTAATAGAAACCCTAACCCTAACTCCTAACCCTAAGCCTAACCTAACCCTAACCCTAACCCTAGCCGTAACCCTAACCCTAACCCTAGCCCTAACCCTAACCCTAACCCTAACCCTAACCTTAGCCCTAACCCTAACCCCTAACCCCTAACCGTAACGCTAACCCTAAGCCTAACCCCTAACCCCTAACCCCTAACCCTAACCATAACCCTAAACCCTAACCCTAACCCTAACCCTAACCCTAGCCCTAACCCTAGCCCTAAGTCGTACCCTAACCCTAAACCTAACCCTAACCCAACCTTAACCCTAAAACTAACCATAGCCCTTAAAACTAACCTAATAGAAAACCTAACCCTAACTCCTAACCCTAAGCCTAACCTAACCCTAACCCTAACCCTAGCCGTAACCCTAACCCTAACCCTAACCCTAGCCCTAACCCTAACCCCTAACCCCTAACCGTAACGCTAACCCTAAGCCTAACCCCTAACCCCTAACCCCTAACCCTAACCCTAAACCCTAACCCTAACCCTAACCCTAACCCTAGCCCTAACCCTAGCCCTAAGTCGTACCCTAACCCTAATCCTAACCCTAACCCAACCTTAACCCTAAAACTAACCTTAGCCCTTAAAACTAACCTAATAGAAACCCTAACCCTAACTCCTAACCCTAAGCCTAACCTAACCCTAACCCTAACCCTAGCCGTAACCCTAACCCTAACCCTAACCTTAGCCCTAACCCTAACCCCTAACCCCTAACCGTAACGCTAACCCTAAGCCTAACCCCTAACCCCTAACCCCTAACCCTAACCATAACCCTAAACCCTAACCCTAACCCTAACCCTAACCCTAGCCCTAACCCTAGCCCTAAGTTGTACCCTAAACCTAAACCTAACCCTAACCCAACCTTAACCCTAAAACTAACCTTAGCCCTTAAAACTAACCTAATAGAAACCCTAACCCTAACTCCTAACCCTAAGCCTAACCTAACCCTAACCCTAACCCTAGCCGTAACCCTAACCCTAACCCTAACCCTAGCCCTAACCCTAACCCTAACCCTAACCCTAACCTTAGCCCTAACCCTAACCCCTAACCCCTAACCGTAACGCTAACCCTAAGCCTAACCCCTAACCCCTAACCCCTAACCCCTAACCCTAACCATAACCCTAAACCCTAACCCTAACCCTAACCCTAACCCTAGCCCTAACCCTAGCCCTAAGTCGTACCCTAACCCTAATCCTAACCCTAACCCAACCTTAACCCTAAAACTAACCTTAGCCCTTAAAACTAACCTAATAGAAACCCTAACCCTAACTCCTAACCCTAAGCCTAACCTAACCCTAACCCTAACCCTAGCCGTAACCCTAACCCTAACCCTAACCGTAGCCCTAACCCTAACCCTAACCCTAAGCCTAACCTTAGCCCTAACCCTAACCCCTAACCGTAACGCTAACCCTAAGCCTAACCCCTAACCCCTAACCATAACCCTAAACCCTAACCCTAACCCTAACCCTAACCCTAGCACTAACCCTAGCCCTAAGTCGTACCCTAACCCTAAACCTAACCCTAACCCAACCTTAACCCTAAAACTAACCTTAGCCCTTAAAACTAACCTAATAGAAACCCTAACCCTAACTCCTAACCCTAAGCCTAACCTAACCCTAACCCTAACGCTAGCCGTAACCCTAACCCTAACCCTAACCCTAGCCCTAACCCTAACCCCTAACCCCTAACCGTAACGCTAACCCTAAGCCTAACCCCTAACCCCTAACCCCTAACCATAACCCTAAACCCTAACCCTAACCCTAACCCTAACCCTAGCCCTAACCCTAGCCCTAAGTCGTACCCTAACCCTAATCCTAACCCTAACCCAACCTTAACCCTAAAACTAACCTTAGCCCTTAAAACTAACCTAATAGAAACCCTAACCCTAACTCCTAACCCTAAGCCTAACCTAACCCTAACCCTAACCCTAGCCGTAACCCTAACCCTAGCCCTAACCCTAACCCTAACCCTAACCCTAACCTTAGCCCTAACCCTAACCCCTAACCCCTAACCGTAACGCTAACCCTAAGCCTAACCCCTAACCCCTAACCCCTAACCCTAACCATAACCCTAAACCCTAACCCTAACCCTAACCCTAACCCTAGCCCTAACCCTAGCCCTAAGTCGTACCCTAACCCTAATCCTAACCCTAACCCAACCTTAACCCTAAAACTAACCTTAGCCCTTAAAACTAACCTAATAGAAACCCTAACCCTAACTCCTAACCCTAAGCCTAACCTAACCCTAACCCTAACCCTAGCCGTAACCCTAACCCTAAACCTAACCCTAGCCCTAACCCTAACCCTAACCCTAACCCTAACCTTAGCCCTAACCCTAACCCCTAACCCCTAACCGTAACGCTAACCCTAAGCCTAACCCCTAACCCCTAACCCCTAACCCTAACCATAACCCTAAACCCTAACCCTAACCCTAACCCTAACCCTAGCCCTAACCCTAGCCCTAAGTCGTACCCTAACCCTAACCCTAACCCTAACCCAACCTTAACCCTAAAACTAACCATAGCCCTTAAAACTAACCTAATAGAAAACCTAACCCTAACTCCTAACCCTAAGCCTAACCTAACCCTAACCCTAACCCTAGCCGTAACCCTAACCCTAACCCTAACCCTAGCCCTAACCCTAACCCCTAACCCCTAACCGTAACGCTAACCCTAAGCCTAACCCCTAACCCCTAACCCCTAACCCTAACCCTAAACCCTAACCCTAACCCTAACCCTAACCCTAGCCCTAACCCTAGCCCTAAGTCGTACCCTAACCCTAATCCTAACCCTAACCCAACCTTAACCCTAAAACTAACCTTAGCCCTTAAAACTAACCTAATAGAAACCCTAACCCTAACTCCTAACCCTAAGCCTAACCTAACCCTAACCCTAACCCTAGCCGTAACCCTAACCCTAACCCTAACGTTAGCCCTAACCCTAACCCCTAACCCCTAACCGTAACGCTAACCCTAAGCCTAACCCCTAACCCCTAACCCCTAACCCTAACCATAACCCTAAACCCTAACCCTAACCCTAACCCTAACCCTAGCCCTAACCCTAGCCCTAAGTTGTACCCTAAACCTAAACCTAACCCTAACCCAACCTTAACCCTAAAACTAACCTTAGCCCTTAAAACTAACCTAATAGAAACCCTAACCCTAACTCCTAACCCTAAGCCTAACCTAACCCTAACCCTAACCCTAGCCGTAACCCTAACCCTAACCCTAACCCTAGCCCTAACCCTAACCCTAACCCTAAGCCTAACCTTAGCCCTAACCCTAACCCCTAACCGTAACGCTAACCCTAAGCCTAACCCCTAACCCCTAACCCCTAACCCTAACCATAACCCTAAACCCTAACCCTAACCCTAACCCTAACCCTAGCACTAACCCTAGCCCTAAGTCGTACCCTAACCCTAAACCTAACCCTAACCCAACCTTAACCCTAAAACTAACCTTAGCCCTTAAAACTAACCTAATAGAAACCCTAACCCTAACTCCTAACCCTAAGCCTAACCTAACCCTAACCCTAACGCTAGCCGTAACCCTAACCCTAACCCTAACCCTAGCCCTAACCCTAACCCCTAACCCCTAACCGTAACGCTAACCCTAAGCCTAACCCCTAACCCCTAACCCCTAACCCTAACCCTAAACCCTAACCCTAACCCTAACCCTAACCCTAGCCCTAACCCTAGCCCTAAGTCGTACCCTAACCCTAATCCTAACCCTAACCCAACCTTAACCCTAAAACTAACCTTAGCCCTTAAAACTAACCTAATAGAAACCCTAACCCTAACTCCTAACCCTAAGCCTAACCTAACCCTAACCCTAACCCTAGCCGTAACCCTAACCCTAACCCTAGCCCTAACCCTAACCCTAACCCTAACCCTAACCTTAGCCCTAACCCTAACCCCTAACCCCTAACCGTAACGCTAACCCTAAGCCTAACCCCTAACCCCTAACCCCTAACCCTAACCATAACCCTAAACCCTAACCCTAACCCTAACCCTAACCCTAGCCCTAACCCTAGCCCTAAGTCGTACCCTAACCCTAAACCTAACCCTAACCCAACCTTAACCCTAAAACTAACCATAGCCCTTAAAACTAACCTAATAGAAAACCTAACCCTAACTCCTAACCCTAAGCCTAACCTAACCCTAACCCTAACCCTAGCCGTAACCCTAACCCTAACCCTAACCCTAGCCCTAACCCTAACCCCTAACCCCTAACCGTAACGCTAACCCTAAGCCTAACCCCTAACCCCTAACCCCTAACCCTAACCCTAAACCCTAACCCTAACCCTAACCCTAACCCTAGCCCTAACCCTAGCCCTAAGTCGTACCCTAACCCTAATCCTAACCCTAACCCAACCTTAACCCTAAAACTAACCTTAGCCCTTAAAACTAACCTAATAGAAACCCTAACCCTAACTCCTAACCCTAAGCCTAACCTAACCCTAACCCTAACCCTAGCCGTAACCCTAACCCTAACCCTAACCTTAGCCCTAACCCTAACCCCTAACCCCTAACCGTAACGCTAACCCTAAGCCTAACCCCTAACCCCTAACCCCTAACCCTAACCATAACTCTAAACCCTAACCCTAACCCTAACCCTAACCCTAGCCCTAACCCTAGCCCTAAGTTGTACCCTAAACCTAAACCTAACCCTAACCCAACCTTAACCCTAAAACTAACCTTAGCCCTTAAAACTAACCTAATAGAAACCCTAACCCTAACTCCTAACCCTAAGCCTAACCTAACCCTAACCCTAACCCTAGCCGTAACCCTAACCCTAACCCTAACCCTAGCCCTAACCCTAACCCTAACCCTAACCCTAACCTTAGCCCTAACCCTAACCCCTAACCCCTAACCGTAACGCTAACCCTAAGCCTAACCCCTAACCCCTAACCCCTAACCCTAACCATAACCCTAAACCCTAACCCTAACCCTAACCCTAACCCTAGCCCTAACCCTAGCCCTAAGTCGTACCCTAACCCTAATCCTAACCCTAACCCAACCTTAACCCTAAAACTAACCTTAGCCCTTAAAACTAACCTAATAGAAACCCTAACCCTAACTCCTAACCCTAAGCCTAACCTAACCCTAACCCTAACCCTAGCCGTAACCCTAACCCTAACCCTAACCGTAGCCCTAACCCTAACCCTAACCCTAAGCCTAACCTTAGCCCTAACCCTAACCCCTAACCGTAACGCTAACCCTAAGCCTAACCCCTAACCCCTAACCATAACCCTAAACCCTAACCCTAACCCTAACCCTAACCCTAGCACTAAGCCTAGCCCTAAGTCGTACCCTAACCCTAAACCTAACCCTAACCCAACCTTAACCCTAAAACTAACCTTAGCCCTTAAAACTAACCTAATAGAAACCCTAACCCTAACTCCTAACCCTAAGCCTAACCTAACCCTAACCCTAACGCTAGCCGTAACCCTAACCCTAACCCTAACCCTAGCCCTAACCCTAACCCCTAACCCCTAACCGTAACGCTAACCCTAAGCCTAACCCCTAACCCCTAACCCCTAACCATAACCCTAAACCCTAACCCTAACCCTAACCCTAACCCTAGCCCTAACCCTAGCCCTAAGTCGTACCCTAACCCTAATCCTAACCCTAACCCAACCTTAACCCTAAAACTAACCTTAGCCCTTAAAACTAACCTAATAGAAACCCTAACCCTAACTCCTAACCCTAAGCCTAACCTAACCCTAACCCTAACCCTAGCCGTAACCCTAACCCTAACCCTAACCCTAGCCCTAACCCTAACCCTAACCCTAACCCTAACCTTAGCCCTAACCCTAACCCCTAACCCCTAACCGTAACGCTAACCCTAAGCCTAACCCCTAACCCCTAACCCCTAACCCTAACCATAACCCTAAACCCTAACCCTAACCCTAACCCTAGCCCTAACCCTAGCCCTAAGTCGTACCCTAACCCTAAACCTAACCCTAACCCAACCTTAACCCTAAAACTAACCTTAGCCCTTAAAACTAACCTAATAGAAACCCTAACCCTAACTCCTAACCCTAAGCCTAACCTAACCCTAACCCTAACCCTAGCCGTAACCCTAACCCTAACCCTAACCCTAGCCCTAACCCTAACCCTAACCCTAACCCTAACCTTAGCCCTAACCCTAACCCCTAACCCCTAACCGTAACGCTAACCCTAAGCCTAACCCCTAACCCCTAACCCCTAACCCTAACCCTAAACCCTAACCCTAACCCTAACCCTAACCCTAGCCCTAACCCTAGCCCTAAGTCGTACCCTAACCCTAATCCTAACCCTAACCCAACCTTAACCCTAAAACTAACCTTAGCCCTTAAAACTAACCTAATAGAAACCCTAACCCTAACTCCTAACCCTAAGCCTAACCTAACCCTAACCCTAACCCTAGCCGTAACCCTAACCCTAACCCTAACCCTAGCCCTAACCCTAACCCTAACCCTAACCCTAACCTTAGCCCTAACCCTAACCCCTAACCCCTAACCGTAACGCTAACCCTAAGCCTAACCCCTAACCCCTAACCCCTAACCCTAACCATAACCCTAAACCCTAAACCTAACCCTAATCCTAACCCTAGCCCTAACCCTAGCCCTAAGTCGTACCCTAACCCTAATCCTAACCCTAACCCAACCTTAACCCTAAAACTAACCTTAGCCCTTAAAACTAACCTAATAGAAACCCTAACCCTAACTCCTAACCCTAAGCCTAACCTAACCCTAACCCTAACCCTAGCCGTAACCCTAACCCTAACCCTAACCCTAGCCCTAACCCTAACCCTAACCCTAACCCTAACCTTAGCCCTAACCCTAACCCCTAACCGTAACGCTAACCCTAAGCCTAACCCCTAAGCCCTAACCCCTAACCCTAACCATAACCCTAAACCCTAACCCTAACCCTAACCCTAACCCTAGCCCTAACCCTAGCCCTAAGTCGTACCCTAACCCTAATCCTAACCCTAACCCAACCTTAACCCTAAAACTAACCTTAGCCCTTAAAACTAACCTAATAGAAACCCTAACCCTAACTCCTAACCCTAAGCCTAACCTAACCCTAACCCTAACCCTAGCCGTAACCCTAACCCTAACCCTAACCTTAGCCCTAACCCTAACCCCTAACCCCTAACCGTAACGCTAACCCTAAGCCTAACCCCTAACCCCTAACCCCTAACCCTAACCATAACCCTAAACCCTAACCCTAACCCTAACCCTAACCCTAGCCCTAACCCTAGCCCTAAGTTGTACCCTAACCCTAAACCTAACCCTAACCCAACCTTAACCCTAAAACTAACCTTAGCCCTTAAAACTAACCTAATAGAAACCCTAACCCTAACTCCTAACCCTAAGCCTAACCTAACCCTAACCCTAACCCTAGCCGTAACCCTAACCCTAACCCTAACCCTAGCCCTAACCCTAACCCTAACCCTAACCCTAACCTTAGCCCTAACCCTAACCCCTAACCCCTAACCGTAACGCTAACCCTAAGCCTAACCCCTAACCCCTAACCCCTAACCCTAACCATAACCCTAAACCCTAACCCTAACCCTAACCCTAACCCTAGCCCTAACCCTAGCCCTAAGTCGTACCCTAACCCTAATCCTAACCCTAACCCAACCTTAACCCTAAAACTAACCTTAGCCCTTAAAACTAACCTAATAGAAACCCTAACCCTAACTCCTAACCCTAAGCCTAACCTAACCCTAACCCTAACCCTAGCCGTAACCCTAACCCTAACCCTAACCGTAGCCCTAACCCTAACCCTAACCCTAAGCCTAACCTTAGCCCTAACCCTAACCCCTAACCCCTAACCGTAACGCTAACCCTAAGCCTAACCCCTAACCCCTAACCCCTAACGCTAACCATAACCCTAAACCCTAACCCTAACCCTAACCCTAACCCTAGCACTAACCCTAGCCCTAAGTCGTACCCTAACCCTAAACCTAACCCTAACCCAACCTTAACCCTAAAACTAACCTTAGCCCTTAAAACTAACCTAATAGAAACCCTAACCCTAACTCCTAACCCTAAGCCTAACCTAACCCTAACCCTAACCCTAGCCGTAACCCTAACCCTAACCCTAACCCTAGCCCTAACCCTAACCCCTAACCCCTAACCGTAACGCTAACCCTAAGCCTAACCCCTAACCCCTAACCCCTAACCCTAACCCTAAACCCTAACCCTAACCCTAACCCTAACCCTAGCCCTAACCCTAGCCCTAAGTCGTACCCTAACCCTAATCCTAACCCTAACCCAACCTTAACCCTAAAACTAACCTTAGCCCTTAAAACTAACCTAATAGAAACCCTAACCCTAACTCCTAACCCTAAGCCTAACCTAACCCTAACCCTAACCCTAGCCGTAACCCTAACCCTAACCCTAACCCTAGCCCTAACCCTAACCCTAACCTTAGCCCTAACCCTAACCCCTAACCCCTAAACGTAACGCTAACCCTAAGCCTAACCCCTAACCCCTAACCCCTAACCCTAACCATAACCCTAAACCCTAACCCTAACCCTAACCCTAACCCTAGCCCTAACCCTAGCCCTAAGTCGTACCCTAACCCTAAACCTAACCCTAACCCAACCTTAACCCTAAAACTAACCTTAGCCCTTAAAACTAACCTAATAGAAACCCTAACCCTAACTCCTAACCCTAAGCCTAACCTAACCCTAACCCTAACCCTAGCCGTAACCCTAACCCTAACCCTAACCCTAGCCCTAACCCTAACCCTAACCCTAACCCTAACCTTAGCCCTAACCCTAACCCCTAACCCCTAACCGTAACGCTAACCCTAAGCCTAACCCCTAACCCCTAACCCCTAACCCTAACCCTAAACCCTAACCCTAACCCTAACCCTAACCTAGCCCTAACCCTAGCCCTTAGTCGTACCCTAACCCTAATCCTAACCCTAACCCAACCTTAACCCTAAAACTAACCTTAGCCCTTAAAACTAACCTAATAGAAACCCTAACCCTAACTCCTAACCCTAAGCCTAACCTAACCCTAACCCTAACCCTAGCCGTAACCCTAACCCTAACCCTAACCCTAGCCCTAACCCTAACCCTAACCCTAACCCTAACCTTAGCCCTAACCCTAACCCCTAACCCCTAACCGTAACGCTAACCCTAAGCCTAATCCCTAACCCCTAACCCCTAACCCTAACCATAACCCTAAACCCTAAACCTAACCCTAATCCTAACCCTAGCCCTAACCCTAGCCCTAAGTCGTACCCTAACCCTAATCCTAACCCTAACCCAACCTTAACCCTAAAACTAACCTTAGCCCTTAAAACTAACCTAATAGAAACCCTAACCCTAACTCCTAACCCTAAGCCTAACCTAACCCTAACCCTAACCCTAGCCGTAACCCTAACCCTAACCCTAACCCTAGCCCTAACCCTAACCCTAACCCTAACCCTAACCTTAGCCCTAACCCTAACCCCTAACCGTAACGCTAACCCTAAGCCTAACCCCTAACCCCTAACACCTAACCCTAACCATAACCCTAAACCCTAACCCTAACCCTAACCCTAACCCTAGCCCTAACCCTAGCCCTAAGTCGTACCCTAACCCTAATCCTAACCCTAACCCAACCTTAACCCTAAAACTAACCTTAGCCCTTAAAACTAACCTAATAGAAACCCTAACCCTAACTCCTAACCCTAAGCCTAAACCAACCCTAACCCTAACCCTAGCCGTAACCCTAACCCTAACCCTAACCCTAGCCCTAACCCTAACCCTAACCCTAACCCTAACCTTAGCCCTAACCCTAACCCCTAACCCCTAACCGTAACGCTAACCCTAAGCCTAACCCCTAACCCCTAACCCCTAACGCTAACCATAACCCTAAACCCTAACCCTAACCCTAACCCTAACCCTAGCCCTAACCCTAGCCCTAAGTCGTACCCTAACCCTAATCCTAACCCTAACCCAACCTTAACCCTAAAACTAACCTTAGCCCTTAAAACTAACCTAATAGAAACCCTAACCCTAACTCCTAACCCTAAGCCTAACCTAACCCTAACCCTAACCCTAGCCGTAACCCTAACCCTAACCCTAACCCTAGCCCTAACCCTAACCCTAACCCTAACCCTAACCTTAGCCCTAACCCTAACCCCTAACCCCTAACCGTAACGCTAACCCTAAGCCTAACCCCTAACCCCTAACCCCTAACCCTAACCCTAAACCCTAACCCTAACCCTAACACTAACCCTAACCCTAACCCTAGCCCTAAGTCGTACCCTAACCCTAATCCTAACCCTAACCCAACCTTAACCCTAAAACTAACCTTAGCCCTTAAAACTAACCTAATAGAAACCCTAACCCTAACTCCTAACCCTAAGCCTAACCTAACCCTAACCCTAACCCTAGCCGTAACCCTAACCCTAACCCTAACCCTAGCCCTAACCCTAACCCTAACCCTAACCCTAACCTTAGCCCTAACCCTAACCCCTAACCCCTAACCGTAACGCTAACCCTAAGCCTAACCCCTAACCCCTAACCCCTAACCCTAACCATAACCCTAAACCCTAACCCTAACCCTAACCCTAACCCTAGCCCTAACCCTAGCCCTAAGTCGTACCCTAACCCTAAACCTAACCCTAACCCAACCTTAACCCTAAAACTAACCTTAGCCCTTAAAACTAACCTAATAGAAACCCTAACCCTAACTCCTAACCCTAAGCCTAACCTAACCCTAACCCTAACCCTAGCCGTAACCCTAACCCTAACCCTAACCCTAGCCCTAACCCTAACCCTAACCCTAACCCTAACCTTAGCCCTAACCCTAACCCCTAACCCCTAACCGTAACGCTAACCCTAAGCCTAACCCCTAACCCCTAACCCCTAACGCTAACCATAACCCTAAACCCTAACCCTAACCCTAACCCTAACCCTAGCCCTAACCCTAGCCCTAAGTCGTACCCTAACCCTAAACCTAACCCTAACCCAACCTTAACCCTAAAACTAACCTTAGCCCTTAAAACTAACCTAATAGAAACCCTAACCCTAACTCCTAACCCTAAGCCTAACCTAACCCTAACCCTAACCCTAGCCGTAACCCTAACCCTAACCCTAACCCTAGCCCTAACCCTAACCCTAACCCTAACCCTAACCCTAGCCCTAACCCTAACCCCTAACCCCTAACCGTAACGCTAACCCTAAGCCTAACCCCTAACCCCTAACCCCTAACCCTAACCCTAAACCCTAACCCTAACCCTAACCCTAACCCTAGCCCTAACCCTAGCCCTAAGTCGTACCCTAACCCTAATCCTAACCCTAACCCAACCTTAACCCTAAAACTAACCTTAGCCCTTAAAACTAACCTAATAGAAACCCTAACCCTAACTCCTAACCCTAAGCCTAACCTAACCCTAACCCTAACCCTAGCCGTAACCCTAACCCTAACCCTAACCCTAGCCCTAACCCTAACCCTAACCTTAGCCCTAACCCTAACCCCTAACCCCTAAACGTAACGCTAACCCTAAGCCTAACCCCTAACCCCTAACCCCTAACCCTAACCATAACCCTAAACCCTAACCCTAACCCTAACCCTAACCCTAGCCCTAACCCTAGCCCTAAGTCGTACCCTAACCCTAAACCTAACCCTAACCCAACCTTAACCCTAAAACTAACCTTAGCCCTTAAAACTAACCTAATAGAAACCCTAACCCTAACTCCTAACCCTAAGCCTAACCTAACCCTAACCCTAACCCTAGCCGTAACCCTAACCCTAACCCTAACCCTAGCCCTAACCCTAACCCTAACCCTAACCCTAACCTTAGCCCTAACCCTAACCCCTAACCCCTAACCGTAACGCTAACCCTAAGCCTAACCCCTAACCCCTAACCCCTAACCCTAACCCTAAACCCTAACCCTAACCCTAACCCTAACCTAGCCCTAACCCTAGCCCTTAGTCGTACCCTAACCCTAATCCTAACCCTAACCCAACCTTAACCCTAAAACTAACCTTAGCCCTTAAAACTAACCTAATAGAAACCCTAACCCTAACTCCTAACCCTAAGCCTAACCTAACCCTAACCCTAACCCTAGCCGTAACCCTAACCCTAACCCTAACCCTAGCCCTAACCCTAACCCTAACCCTAACCCTAACCTTAGCCCTAACCCTAACCCCTAACCCCTAACCGTAACGCTAACCCTAAGCCTAATCCCTAACCCCTAACCCCTAACCCTAACCATAACCCTAAACCCTAAACCTAACCCTAATCCTAACCCTAGCCCTAACCCTAGCCCTAAGTCGTACCCTAACCCTAATCCTAACCCTAACCCAACCTTAACCCTAAAACTAACCTTAGCCCTTAAAACTAACCTAATAGAAACCCTAACCCTAACTCCTAACCCTAAGCCTAACCTAACCCTAACCCTAACCCTAGCCGTAACCCTAACCCTAACCCTAACCCTAGCCCTAACCCTAACCCTAACCCTAACCCTAACCTTAGCCCTAACCCTAACCCCTAACCGTAACGCTAACCCTAAGCCTAACCCCTAACCCCTAACACCTAACCCTAACCATAACCCTAAACCCTAACCCTAACCCTAACCCTAACCCTAGCCCTAACCCTAGCCCTAAGTCGTACCCTAACCCTAATCCTAACCCTAACCCAACCTTAACCCTAAAACTAACCTTAGCCCTTAAAACTAACCTAATAGAAACCCTAACCCTAACTCCTAACCCTAAGCCTAAACCAACCCTAACCCTAACCCTAGCCGTAACCCTAACCCTAACCCTAACCCTAGCCCTAACCCTAACCCTAACCCTAACCCTAACCTTAGCCCTAACCCTAACCCCTAACCCCTAACCGTAACGCTAACCCTAAGCCTAACCCCTAACCCCTAACCCCTAACGCTAACCATAACCCTAAACCCTAACCCTAACCCTAACCCTAACCCTAGCCCTAACCCTAGCCCTAAGTCGTACCCTAACCCTAATCCTAACCCTAACCCAACCTTAACCCTAAAACTAACCTTAGCCCTTAAAACTAACCTAATAGAAAACCTAACCCTAACTCCTAACCCTAAGCCTAACCCAACCCTAACCCTAACCCTAGCCGTAACCCTAACCCTAACCCTAACCCTAGCCCTAACCCTAACCCTAACCCTAACCCTAACCTTAGCCCTAACCCTAACCCCTAACCCCTAACCGTAACGCTAACCCTAAGCCTAACCCCTAACCCCTAACCCCTAACCCTAACCCTAAACCCTAACCCTAACCCTAACACTAACCCTAGCCCTAACCCTAGCCCTAAGTCGTACCCTAACCCTAATCCTAACCCTAACCCAACCTTAACCCTAAAACTAACCTTAGCCCTTAAAACTAACCTAATAGAAACCCTAACCCTAACTCCTAACCCTAAGCCTAACCTAACCCTAACCCTAACCCTAGCCGTAACCCTAACCCTAACCCTAACCCTAGCCCTAACCCTAACCCTAACCCTAACCCTAACCTTAGCCCTAACCCTAACCCCTAACCCCTAACCGTAACGCTAACCCTAAGCCTAACCCCTAACCCCTAACCCCTAACCCTAACCATAACCCTAAACCCTAACCCTAACCCTAACCCTAACCCTAGCCCTAACCCTAGCCCTAAGTCGTACCCTAACCCTAAACCTAACCCTAACCCAACCTTAACCCTAAAACTAACCTTAGCCCTTAAAACTAACCTAATAGAAACCCTAACCCTAACTCCTAACCCTAAGCCTAACCTAACCCTAACCCTAACCCTAGCCGTAACCCTAACCCTAACCCTAACCCTAGCCCTAACCCTAACCCTAACCCTAACCCTAACCTTAGCCCTAACCCTAACCCCTAACCCCTAACCGTAACGCTAACCCTAAGCCTAACCCCTAACCCCTAACCCCTAACGCTAACCATAACCCTAAACCCTAACCCTAACCCTAACCCTAACCCTAGCCCTAACCCTAGCCCTAAGTCGTACCCTAACCCTAATCCTAACCCTAACCCAACCTTAACCCTAAAACTAACCTTAGCCCTTAAAACTAACCTAATAGAAACCCTAACCCTAACTCCTAACCCTAAGCCTAACCTAACCCTAACCCTAACCCTAGCCGTAACCCTAACCCTAACCCTAACCCTAGCCCTAACCCTAACCCTAACCCTAACCCTAACCTTAGCCCTAACCCTAACCCCTAACCCCTAACCGTAACGCTAACCCTAAGCCTAACCCCTAACCCCTAACCCCTAACCCTAACCCTAAACCCTAACCCTAACCCTAACCCTAACCCTAGCCCTAACCCTAGCCCTAAGTCGTACCCTAACCCTAATCCTAACCCTAACCCAACATTAACCCTAAAACTAACCTTAGCCCTTAAAACTAACCTAATAGAAACCCTAACCCTAACTCCTAACCCTAAGCCTAACCTAACCCTAACCCTAACCCTAGCCGTAACCCTAACCCTAACCCTAACCCTAGCCCTAACCCTAACCCTAACCCTAACCCTAACCTTAGCCCTAACCCTAACCCCTAACCCCTAACCGTAACGCTAACCCTAAGCCTAACCCCTAACCCCTAACCCCTAACCCTAACCATAACCCTAAACCCTAACCCTAACACTAACCCTAACCCTAGCCCTAACCCTAGCCCTAAGTCGTACCCTAACCCTAAACCTAACCCTAACCCAACCTTAACCCTAAAACTAACCTTAGCCCTTAAAACTAACCTAATAGAAACCCTAACCCTAACTCCTAACCCTAAGTCTAACCTAACCCTAACCCTAACCCTAGCCGTAACCCTAACCCTAACCCTAACCCTAGCCCTAACCCTAACCCTAACCCTAACCCTAACCTTAGCCCTAACCCTAACCCCTAACCCCTAACCGTAACGCTAACCCTAAGCCTAACCCCTAACCCCTAACCCCTAACCCTAACCATAACCCTAAACCCTAACCCTAACCCTAACCCTAACCCTAGCCCTAACCCTAGCCCTAAGTTGTACCCTAACCCTAAACCTAACCCTAACCCAACCTTAACCCTAAAACTAACCTTAGCCCTTAAAACTAACCTAATAGAAACCCTAACCCTAACTCCTAACCCTAAGCCTAACCTAACCCTAACCCTAACCCTAGCCGTAACCCTAACCCTAACCCTAACCCTAGCCCTAACCCTAACCCTAACCCTAACCCTAACCCTAACCTTAGCCCTAACCCTAACCCCTAACCCCTAACCGTAACGCTAACCCTAAGCCTAACCCCTAACCCCTAACCCCTAACCCTAACCATAACCCTAAACCCTAACCCTAACCCTAACACTAACCCTAGCCCTAACCCTAGCCCTAAGTCATACCCTAACCCTAATCCTAACCCTAACCCAACCTTAACCCTAAAACTAACCTTAGCCCTTAAAACTAACCTAATAGAAACCCTAACCCTAACTCCTAACCCTAAGCCTAACCTAACCCTAACCCTAACCCTAGCCGTAACCCTAACCCTAACCCTAACCCTAGCCCTAACCCTAACCCTAACCCTAACCCTAACCTTAGCCCTAACCCTAACCCCTAACCCCTAACCGTAACGCTAACCCTAAGCCTAACCCCTAACCCCTAACACCTAACCCTAACCATAACCCTAAACCCTAACCCTAACCCTAGCCCTAACCCTAGCCCTAAGTCGTACCCTAACCCTAAACCTAACCCTAACCCAACCTTAACCCTAAAACTAACCTTAGCCCTTAAAACTAACCTAATAGAAACCCTAACCCTAACTCCTAACCCTAAGCCGAACCTAACCCTAACCCTAACCCTAGCCGTAACCCTAACCCTAGCCCTAACCCTAACCCTAACCCTAACCCTAACCTTAGCCCTAACCCTAACCCCTAACCCCTAACCGTAACGCTAACCCTAAGCCTAACCCCTAACCCCTAACCCCTAACCCTAACCATAACCCTAAACCCTAACCCTAACCCTAACCCTAACCCTAGCCCTAACCCTAGCCCTAAGTCGTACCCTAACCCTAATCCTAACCCTAACCCAACCTTAACCCTAAAACTAACCTTAGCCCTTAAAACTAACCTAATAGAAACCCTAACCCTAACTCCTAACCCTAAGCCTAACCTAACCCTAACCCTAACCCTAGCCGTAACCCTAACCCTAACCCTAACCCTAGACCTAACCCTAACCCTAACCCTAACCCTAACCTTAGCCCTAACCCTAACCCCTAACCCCTAACCGTAACGCTAACCCTAAGCCTAACCCCTAACCCCTAACCCCTAACCCTAACCATAACCCTAAACCCTAACCCTAACCCTAACCCTAACCCTAGCCCTAACCCTAGCCCTAAGTCGTACCCTAACCCTAAACCTAACCCTAACCCAACCTTAACCCTAAAACTAACCTTAGCCCTTAAAACTAACCTAATAGAAACCCTAACCCTAACTCCTAACCCTAAGTCTAACCTAACCCTAACCCTAACCCTAGCCGTAACCCTAACCCTAACCCTAACCCTAGCCCTAACCCTAACCCTAACCCTAACCCTAACCTTAGCCCTAACCCTAACCCCTAACCCCTAACCGTAACGCTAACCCTAAGCCTAACCCCTAACCCCTAACCCCTAACCCTAACCATAACCCTAAACCCTAACCCTAACCCTAACCCTAACCCTAGCCCTAACCCTAGCCCTAAGTTGTACCCTAACCCTAAACCTAACCCTAACCCAACCTTAACCCTAAAACTAACCTTAGCCCTTAAAACTAACCTAATAGAAACCCTAACCCTAACTCCTAACCCTAAGCCTAACCTAACCCTAACCCTAACCCTAGCCGTAACCCTAACCCTAACCCTAACCCTAGCCCTAACCCTAACCCTAACCCTAACCCTAACCCTAACCTTAGCCCTAACCCTAACCCCTAACCCCTAACCGTAACGCTAACCCTAAGCCTAACCCCTAACCCCTAACCCCTAACCCTAACCATAACCCTAAACCCTAACCCTAACCCTAACCCTAACCCTAGCCCTAACCCTAGCCCTAAGTCATACCCTAACCCTAATCCTAACCCTAACCCAACCTTAACCCTAAAACTAACCTTAGCCCTTAAAACTAACCTAATAGAAACCCTAACCCTAACTCCTAACCCTAAGCCTAACCTAACCCTAACCCTAACCCTAGCCGTAACCCTAACCCTAACCCTAACCCTAGCCCTAACCCTAACCCTAACCCTAACCCTAACCTTAGCCCTAACCCTAACCCCTAACCCCTAACCGTAACGCTAACCCTAAGCCTAACCCCTAACCCCTAACACCTAACCCTAACCATAACCCTAAACCCTAACCCTAACCCTAGCCCTAACCCTAGCCCTAAGTCGTACCCTAACCCTAAACCTAACCCTAACCCAACCTTAACCCTAAAACTAACCTTAGCCCTTAAAACTAACCTAATAGAAACCCTAACCCTAACTCCTAACCCTAAGCCTAACCTAACCCTAACCCTAACCCTAGCCGTAACCCTAACCCTAGCCCTAACCCTAACCCTAACCCTAACCCTAACCTTAGCCCTAACCCTAACCCCTAACCCCTAACCGTAACGCTAACCCTAAGCCTAACCCCTAACCCCTAACCCCTAACCCTAACCATAACCCTAAACCCTAACCCTAACCCTAACCCTAACCCTAGCCCTAACCCTAGCCCTAAGTCGTACCCTAACCCTAATCCTAACCCTAACCCAACCTTAACCCTAAAACTAACCTTAGCCCTTAAAACTAACCTAATAGAAACCCTAACCCTAACTCCTAACCCTAAGCCTAACCTAACCCTAACCCTAACCCTAGCCGTAACCCTAACCCTAACCCTAACCCTAGACCTAACCCTAACCCTAACCCTAACCCTAACCTTAGCCCTAACCCTAACCCCTAACCCCTAACCGTAACGCTAACCCTAAGCCTAACCCCTAACCCCTAACCCCTAACCCTAACCATAACCCTAAACCCTAACCCTAACCCTAACCCTAACCCTAGCCCTAACCCTAGCCCTAAGTCGTACCCTAACCCTAAACCTAACCCTAACCCAACCTTAACCATAAAACTAACCTTAGCCCTTAAAACTAACCTAATAGAAACCCTAACCCTAACTCCTAACCCTAAGCCTAACCTAACCCTAACCCTAACCCTAGCCGTAACCCTAACCCTAACCCTAACCCTAGCCCTAACCCTAACCCCTAACCCCTAACCGTAACGCTAACCCTAAGCCTAACCCCTAACCCCTAACCCCTAACCCTAACCCTAAACCCTAACCCTAACCCTAACCCTAACCCTAGCCCTAACCCTAGCCCTAAGTCGTACCCTAACCCTAATCCTAACCCTAACCCAACCTTAACCCTAAAACTAACCTTAGCCCTTAAAACTAACCTAATAGAAACCCTAACCCTAACTCCTAACCCTAAGCCTAACCTAACCCTAACCCTAACCCTAGCCGTAACCCTAACCCTAACCCTAACCCTAGCCCTAACCCTAACCCTAACCCTAACCCTAACCTTAGCCCTAACCCTAACCCCTAACCCCTAACCGTAACGCTAACCCTAAGCCTAACCCCTAACCCCTAACCCCTAACCCTAACCATAACCCTAAACCCTAACCCTAACCCTAACCCTAACCCTAGCCCTAACCCTAGCCCTAAGTTGTACCCTAACCCTAAACCTAACCCTAACCCAACCTTAACCCTAAAACTAACCTTAGCCCTTAAAACTAACCTAATAGAAACCCTAACCCTAACTCCTAACCCTAAGCCTAACCTAACCCTAACCCTAACCCTAGCCGTAACCCTAACCCTAACCCTAACCCTAGCCCTAACCCTAACCCTAACCCTAACCCTAACCTTAGCCCTAACCCTAACCCCTAACCCCTAACCGTAACGCTAACCCTAAGCCTAACCCCTAACCCCTAACCCCTAACCCTAACCCTAACCCTAAACCCTAACCCTAACCCTAACCCTAACCCTAGCCCTAACCCTAGCCCTAAGTCGTACCCTAACCCTAATCCTAACCCTAACCCAACCTTAACCCTAAAACTAACCTTAGCCCTTAAAACTAACCTAATAGAAACCCTAACCCTAACTCCTAACCCTAAGCCTAACCTAACCCTAACCCTAACCCTAGCCGTAACCCTAACCCTAACCCTAACCGTAGCCCTAACCCTAACCCTAACCCTAAGCCTAACCTTAGCCCTAACCCTAACCCCTAACCCCTAACCGTAACGCTAACCCTAAGCCTAACCCCTAACCCCTAACCCCTAACCCTAACCATAACCCTAAACCCTAACCCTAACCCTAGCTCTAACCCTAGCCCTAAGTCGTACCCTAACCCTAAACCTAACCCTAACCCAACCTTAACCCTAAAACTAACCTTAGCCCTTAAAACTAACCTAATAGAAACCCTAACCCTAACTCCTAACCCTAAGCCGAACCTAACCCTAACCCTAACCCTAGCCGTAACCCTAACCCTAGCCCTAACCCTAACCCTAACCCTAACCCTAACCTTAGCCCTAACCCTAACCCCTAACCCCTAACCGTAACGCTAACCCTAAGCCTAACCCCTAACCCCTAACACCTAACCCTAACCATAACCCTAAACCCTAACCCTAACCCTAGCCCTAACCGTAGCCCTAAGTCGTACCCTAACCCTAAACCTAACCCTAACCCAACCTTAACCCTAAAACTAACCTTAGCCCTTAAAACTAACCTAATAGAAACCCTAACCCTAACTCCTAACCCTAAGCCTAACCTAACCCTAACCCTAACCCTAGCCGTAACCCTAACCCTAACCCTAACCCTAGCCCTAACCCTAACCCCTAACCCCTAACCGTAACGCTAACCCTAAGCCTAACCCCTAACCCCTAACCCCTAACCCTAACCATAACCCTAAACCCTAACCCTAACCCTAACCCTAACCCTAGCCCTAACCCTAGCCCTAAGTCGTACCCTAACCCTAATCCTAACCCTAACCCAACCTTAACCCTAAAACTAACCTTAGCCCTTAAAACTAACCTAATAGAAACCCTAACCCTAACTCCTAACCCTAAGCCTAACCTAACCCTAACCCTAACCCTAGCCGTAACCCTAACCCTAACCCTAACCCTAGCCCTAACCCTAACCCTAACCCTAAGCCTAACCTTAGCCCTAACCCTAACCCCTAACCCCTAACCGTAACGCTAACCCTAAGCCTAACCCCAAACCCCTAACACCTAACCCTAACCATAACCCTAAACCCTAACCCTAACCCTAGCCCTAACCCTAGCCCTAAGTCGTACCCTAACCCTAATCGTAACCCTAACCCAACCTTAACCCTAAAACTAACCTTAGCCCTTAAAACTAACCTAATAGAAACCCTAACCCTAACTCCTAACCCTAAGCCTAACCTAACCCTAACCCTAACCCTAGCCGTAACCCTAACCCTAACCCTAACCCTAGCCCTAACCCTAACCCTAACCCTAAACCTAACCTTAGCCCTAACCCTAACCCCTAACCCCTAACCGTAACGCTAACCTTAAGCCTAACCCCTAACCCCTAATCCCTAACCCTAACCTTAACCCTAAACCCTAACCCTAACACTAACCCTAACCCTAGCCCTAACCCTAGCCCTAAGTCGGACCCTAACCCTAAACCTAACCCTAACCCAACCTTAACCCTAAAACTAACCTTAGCCCTTAAAACTAACCTAATAGAAACCCTAACCCTAACTCCTAACCCTAAGCCTAACCTAACCCTAACCCTAACCCTAGCCGTAACCCTAACCCTAACCCTAACCCTAGCCCTAACCCTAACCCTAACCCTAACCCTAACCTTAGCCCTAACCCTAACCCCTAACCCCTAACCGTAACGCTAACCCTAAGCCTAACCCCTAACCCCTAACCCCTAACCCTAACCATAACCCTAAACCCTAACCCTAACCCTAACCCTAACCCTAGCCCTAACCCTAGCCCTAAGTTGTACCCTAACCCTAAACCTAACCCTAACCCAACCTTAACCCTAAAACTAACCTTAGCCCTTAAAACTAACCTAATAGAAACCCTAACCCTAACTCCTAACCCTAAGCCTAACCTAACCCTAACCCTAACCCTAGCCGTAACCCTAACCCTAACCCTAACCCTAGCCCTAACCCTAACCCTAACCCTAACCCTAACCTTAGCCCTAACCCTAACCCCTAACCCCTAACCGTAACGCTAACCCTAAGCCTAACCCCTAACCCCTAACCCCTAACCCTAACCATAACCCTAAACCCTAACCCTAACCCTAACCCTAACCCTAGCCCTAACCCTAGCCCTAAGTCGTACCCTAAACCTAATCCTAACCCTAACCCAACCTTAACCCTAAAACTAACCTTAGCCCTTAAAACTAACCTAATAGAAACCCTAACCCTAACTCCTAACCCTAAGCCTAACCTAACCCTAACCCTAACCCTAGCCGTAACCCTAACCCTAACCCTAACCCTAGCCCTAACCCTAACCCTAACCCTAACCCTAACCTTAGCCCTAACCCTAACCCCTAACCCCTAACCGTAACGCTAACCCTAAGCCTAACCCCTAACCCCTAACCCCTAACCCTAACCATAACCCTAAACCCTAACCCTAACCCTAACCCTAACCCTAGCCCTAACCCTAGCCCTAAGTCGTACCCTAACCCTAAACCTAACCCTAACCCAACCTTAACCCTAAAACTAACCTTAGCCCTTAAAACTAACCTAATAGAAACCCTAACCCTAACTCCTAACCCTAAGCCTAACCTAACCCTAACCCTAACCCTAGCCGTAACCCTAACCCTAACCCTAACCCTAGCCCTAACCCTAACCCCTAACCCCTAACCGTAACGCTAACCCTAAGCCTAACCCCTAACCCCTAACCCCTAACCCTAACCCTAAACCCTAACCCTAACCCTAATCCTAACCCTAGCCCTAACCCTAGCCCTAAGTCGTACCCTAACCCTAATCCTAACCCTAACCCAACCTTAACCCTAAAACTAACCTTAGCCCTTAAAACTAACCTAATAGAAACCCTAACCCTAACTCCTAACCCTAAGCCTAACCTAACCCTAACCCTAACCCTAGCCGTAACCCTAACCCTAACCCTAACCCTAGCCCTAACCCTAACCCTAACCCTAACCCTAACCTTAGCCCTAACCCTAACCCCTAAACCCTAACCGTAACGCTAACCCTAAGCCTAACCCCTAACCCCTAACCCCTAACCCTAACCATAACCCTAAACCCTAACCCTAACCCTAACCCTAACCCTAGCCCTAACCCTAGCCCTAAGTTGTACCCTAACCCTAAACCTAACCCTAACCCAACCTTAACCCTAAAACTAACCTTAGCCCTTAAAACTAACCTAATAGAAACCCTAACCCTAACTCCTAACCCTAAGCCGAACCTAACCCTAACCCTAACCCTAGCCGTAACCCTAACCCTAGCCCTAACCCTAACCCTAACCCTAACCCTAACCTTAGCCCTAACCCTAACCCCTAACCCCTAACCGTAACGCTAACCCTAAGCCTAACCCCTAACCCCTAACCCCTAACCCTAACCATAACCCTAAACCCTAACCCTAACCCTAACCCTAACCCTAGCCCTAACCCTAGCCCTAAGTCGTACCCTAACCCTAATCCTAACCCTAACCCAACCTTAACCCTAAAACTAACCTTAGCCCTTAAAACTAACCTAATAGAAACCCTAACCCTAACTCCTAACCCTAAGCCTAACCTAACCCTAACCCTAACCCTAGCCGTAACCCTAACCCTAACCCTAACCGTAGGCCTAACCCTAACCCTAACCCTAAGCCTAACCTTAGCCCTAACCCTAACCCCTAACCCCTAACCGTAACGCTAACCCTAAGCCTAACCCCTAACCCCTAACCCTAACCATAACCCTAAACCCTAACCCTAACCCTAACCCTAACCCTAGCACTAACCCTAGCCCTAAGTCGTACCCTAACCCTAACCCTAACCCTAACCCAACCTTAACCCTAAAACTAACCTTAGCCCTTAAAACTAACCTAATAGAAACCCTAACCCTAACTCCTAACCCTAAGCCTAACCTAACCCTAACCCTAACCCTAGCCGTAACCCTAACCCTAACCCTAACCCTAGCCCTAACCCTAACCCTAACCCTAACCCTACCTTAGCCCTAACCCTAACCCCTAACCCCTAACCGTAACGCTAACCCTAAGCCTAACCCCTAACCCCTAACACCTAACCCTAACCATAACCCTAAACCCTAACCCTAACCCTAGCCCTAACCGTAGCCCTAAGTCGTACCCTAACCCTAAACCTAACCCTAACCCAACCTTAACCCTAAAACTAACCTTAGCCCTTAAAACTAACCTAATAGAAACCCTAACCCTAACTCCTAACCCTAAGCCGAACCTAACCCTAACCCTAACCCTAGCCGTAACCCTAACCCTAGCCCTAACCCTAACCCTAACCCTAACCTTAGCCCTAACCCTAACCCCTAACCCCTAACCGTAACGCTAACCCTAAGCCTAACCCCTAACCCCTAACCCCTAACCCTAACCATAACCCTAAACCCTAACCCTAACCCTAACCCTAACCCTAGCCCTAACCCTAGCCCTAAGTCGTACCCTAACCCTAATCCTAACCCTAACCCAACCTTAACCTAAAACTAACCTTAGCCCTTAAAACTAACCTAATAGAAACCCTAACCCTAACTCCTAACCCTAAGCCTAACCTAACCCTAACCCTAACCCTAGCCGTAACCCTAACCCTAACCCTAACCCTAGCCCTAACCCTAACCCTAACCCTAACCCTAACCTTAGCCCTAACCCTAACCCCTAACCCCTAACCGTAACGCTAACCCTAAGCCTAACCCCTAACCCCTAACCCCTAACCCTAACCATAACCCTAAACCCTAACCCTAACCCTAACCCTAACCCTAGCCCTAACCCTAGCCCTAAGTCGTACCCTAACCCTAAACCTAACCCTAACCCAACCTTAACCCTAAAACTAACCTTAGCCCTTAAAACTAACCTAATAGAAACCCTAACCCTAACTCCTAACCCTAAGCCTAACCTAACCCTAACCCTAACCCTAGCCGTAACCCTAACCCTAACCCTAACCTTAGCCCTAACCCTAACCCCTAACCCCTAACCGTAACGCTAACCCTAAGCCTAACCCCTAACCCCTAACCCCTAACCCTAACCATAACCCTAAACCCTAACCCTAACCCTAACCCTAACCCTAGCCCTAAGTCGTACCCTAACCCTAATCCTAACCCTAACCCAACCTTAACCCTAAAACTAACCTTAGCCCTTAAAACTAACCTAATAGAAACCCTAACCCTAACTCCTAACCCTAAGCCTAACCTAACCCTAACCCTAACCCTAGCCGTAACCCTAACCCTAACCCTAACCCTAGCCCTAACCCTAACCCCTAACCCCTAACCGTAACGCTAACCCTAAGCCTAACCCCTAACCCCTAACCCCTAACCCTAACCCTAAACCCTAACCCTAACCCTAACCCTAACCCTAGCCCTAACCCTAGCCCTAAGTCGTACCCTAACCCTAATCCTAACCCTAACCCAACCTTAACCCTAAAACTAACCTTAGCCCTTAAAACTAACCTAATAGAAACCCTAACCCTAACTCCTAACCCTAAGCCTAACCTAACCCTAACCCTAACCCTAGCCGTAACCCTAACCCTAACCCTAACCCTAGCCCTAACCCTAACCCTAACCCTAAGCCTAACCTTAGCCCTAACCCTAACCCCTAACCCCTAACCGTAACGCTAACCCTAAGCCTAACCCCTAACCCCTAACCCCTAACCCTAACCATAACCCTAAACCCTAACCCTAACCCTAACCCTAACCCTAGCCCTAACCCTAGCCCTAAGTTGTACCCTAACCCTAAACCTAACCCTAACCCAACCTTAACCCTAAAACTAACCTTAGCCCTTAAAACTAACCTAATAGAAACCCTAACCCTAACTCCTAACCCTAAGCCTAACCTAACCCTAACCCTAACCCTAGCCGTAACCCTAACCCTAACCCTAACCCTAGCCCTAACCCTAACCCTAACCCTAACCCTAACCTTAGCCCTTACCCTAACCCCTAACCCCTAAACGTAACGCTAACCCTAAGCCTAACCCCTAACCCCTAACCCCTAACCCTAACCATAACCCTAAACCCTAACCCTAACCCTAACCCTAACCCTAGCCCTAACCCTAGCCCTAAGTCGTACCCTAACCCTAATCCTAACCCTAACCCAACCTTAACCCTAAAACTAACCTTAGCCCTTAAAACTAACGTAATAGAAACCCTAACCCTAACTCCTAACCCTAAGCCTAACCTAACCCTAACCCTAACCCTAGCCGTAACCCTAACCCTAACCCTAACCGTAGCCCTAACCCTAACCCTAACCCTAAGCCTAACCTTAGCCCTAACCCTAACCCCTAACCCCTAACCGTAACGCTAACCCTAAGCCTAACCCCTAACCCCTAACCCCTAACCCTAACCATAACCCTAAACCCTAACCCTAACCCTAGCCCTAACCCTAGCCCTAAGTCGTACCCTAACCCTAAACCTAACCCTAACCCAACCTTAACCCTAAAACTAACCTTAGCCCTTAAAACTAACCTAATAGAAACCCTAACCCTAACTCCTAACCCTAAGCCGAACCTAACCCTAACCCTAACCCTAGCCGTAACCCTAACCCTAGCCCTAACCCTAACCCTAACCCTAACCCTAAC
>NC_134185.1:22635958-22638458 GCF_964188355.1 Buteo buteo
TAACCCTAAACCCTAACCCTAACCCTAACCCTAACCCTAGCCCTAACCCTAGCCCTAAGTCGTACCCTAACCCTAATCCTAACCCTAACCCAACCTTAACCCTAAAACTAACCTTAGCCCTTAAAACTAACCTAATAGAAACCCTAACCCTAACTCCTAACCCTAAGCCTAACCTAACCCTAACCCTAACCCTAGCCGTAACCCTAACCCTAACCCTAACCCTAACCCTAACCCTAACCTTAGCCCTAACCCTAACCCCTAACCCCTAACCCTAAGCCTAACCCCTAAACCTAACCATAACCCTAAACCCTAACCCTAACCCTAAACCTAACCCTAGCCCTAAACCTAGCCTTAAGTCGTACCCTAACCCTAATCCTAACCCTAGCCCTAACCCTAGCCCTAAGTCGTACCCTAACCCTAATCCTAACCCTAACCCAACCTTAACCCTAAAACTAACCTTAGCCCTTAAAACTAACCTAATAGAAACCCTAACCCTAACTCCTAACCCTAAGCCTAACCTAACCCTAACCCTAACCCTAACCCTAGCCGTAACCCTAACCCTAACCCTAGCCCTAACCCTAACCCTAACCCTAACCCTAACCTTAGCCCTAACCCTAACCCCTAACCCCTAACCGTAACGCTAACCCTAAGCCTAACCCCTAACCCCTAACCCTAACCATAACCCTAAACCCTAACCCTAACCCTAACCCTAACCCTAGCCCTAACCCTAGCCCTAAGTCGTACCCTAACCCTAATCCTAACCCTAACCCAACCTTAACCCTAAAACTAACCTTAGCCCTTAAAACTAACCTAATAGAAACCCTAACCCTAACTCCTAACCCAAAGCCTAACCTAACCCTAACCCTAACCCTAGCCGTAACCCTAACCCTAACCCTAACCCTAACCCTAGCCCTAAACCTAACCCTAACCCTAACCATAACCTTAGCCCTAACCCTAACCCCTAACCCCTAACCATAACGCTAACCCTAAGCCTAACCCTTAACCCCTAACCCCTAACCCTAACCATAACCCTAAACCCTAACCCTAACCCTAACCCTAGCCCTAACCCTAGCCCTAAGTCGTACCCTAACCCTAATCCTAACCCTAACCCAACCTTAACCCTAAAACTAACCTTAGCCCTTAAAACTAACCTAATAGAAACCCTAACCCTAACTCCTAACCCTAAGCCTAACCTAACCCTAACCCTAGCCGTAACCCTAACCCTAACCCTAACCCTAACCCTAGCCCTAACCCTAACCCTAACCCTAACCCTAACCTTAGCCCTAACCCTAACCCCTAACCCCTAACCGTAACGCTAACCCTAAGCCTAACCCCTAACCCCTAACCCCTAACCCTAACCATAACCCTAAACCCTAACCCTAACCCTAACCCTAACCCTAGCCCTAACCCTAGCCCTAAGTCGTACCCTAACCCTAATCCTAACCCTAACCCAACCTTAACCCTAAAACTAACCTTAGCCCTTAAAACTAACCTAATAGAAACCCTAACCCTAACTCCTAACCCTAAGCCTAACCTAACCCTAACCCTAACCCTGGCCGTAACCCTAACCCTAACCCTAACCCTAGCCCTAACCCTAACCCTAACCCTAACCCTAACCTTAGCCCTAACCCTAACCCCTAACCCCTAACCGTAACGCTAACCCTAAGCCTAACCCCTAACCCCTAACCCCTAACCCTAACCATAACCCTAAACCCTAACCCTAACCCTAACCCTAACCCTAGCCCTAACCCTAGCCCTAAGTCGTACCCTAACCCTAATCCTAACCCTAACCCAACCTTAACACTAAAACTAACCTTAGCCCTTAAAACTAACCTAATAGAAACCCTAACCCTAACTCCTAACCCTAAGCCTAACCTAACCCTAACCCTAACCCTAGCCGTAACCCTAACCCTAACCCTAACCCTAACCCTAACCCTAACCTTAGCCCTAACCCTAACCCCTAACCCCTAACCCTAAGCCTAACCCCTAACCCTAACCATAACCCAAAACCGTAACCCTAACCCTAACCCTAACCCTAGCCCTAACCCTAGCCCTAAGTCGTACCCTAACCCTAATCCTAACCCTAACCCAACCTTAACCCTAAAACTAACCTTAGCCCTTAAAACTAACCTAATAGAAACCCTAACCCTAACTCCTAACCCTAAGCCTAACCTAACCCTAACCCTAACCCTAGCCCTAACCCTAACCCTAACCCTAACCCTAACCTTAGCCCTAACCCTAACCCCTAACCCCTAACCGTAACGCTAACCCTAAGCCTAACCCCTAACCCCTAACCCCTAACCCTAAGCATAACCCTAAACCCTAACCCTAACCCTAACCCTAACCCCTAACCCTAAGCCTAACCCCTAAACCTAACCATAACCCTAAACCCTAACCCTAACCCTAACCCTAACCCTAGCCCTAAACCTAGCCCTAAGTCGTACCCTAACCCTAATCCTAACCCTAGCCCTAACCCTAGCCCTAAGTCGTACCCTAACCC
>NC_134185.1:22648458-22660958 GCF_964188355.1 Buteo buteo
CTAACCCTAACCCTAACCTTAGCCCTAACCCTAACCCCTAACCCCTAACCGTAACGCTAACCCTAAGCCTAACCCCTAACCCCTAACCCCTAACCCTAACCATAACCCTAAACCCTAACCCTAACCCTAACCCTAACCCTAGCCCTAAGTCGTACCCTAACCCTAATCCTAACCCTAACCCAACCTTAACCCTAAAACTAACCTTAGCCCTTAAAACTAACCTAATAGAAACCCTAACCCTAACTCCTAACCCTAAGCCTAACCTAACCCTAACCCTAACCCTAGCCGTAACCCTAACCCTAACCCTAACCCTAGCCCTAACCCTAACCCTAACCTTAGCCCTAACCCTAACCCCTAACCCCTAACCGTAACGCTAACCCTAAGCCTAACCCCTAACCCCTAACCCCTAACCCTAACCATAACCCTAAACCCTAACCCTAACCCTGACCCTAACCCTAGCCCTAACCCTAGCCCTAAGTCATACCCTAACCCTAATCCTAACCCTAACCCAACCTTAACCCTAAAACTAACCTTAGCCCTTAAAACTAACCTAATAGAAACCCTAACCCTAACTCCTAACCCTAAGCCTAACCTAACCCTAACCCTAACCCTAGCCGTAACCCTAACCCTAACCCTAACCCTAGCCCTAACCCTAACCCTAACCCTAACCCTAACCTTAGCCCTAACCCTAACCCCTAACCCCTAACCGTAACGCTAACCCTAAGCCTAACCCCTAACCCCTAACCCCTAACCCTAACCATAACCCTAAACCCTAACCCTAACCCTAACCCTAACCCTAGCCCTAACCCTAGCCCTAAGTCGTACCCTAACCCTAATCCTAACCCTAACCCAACCTTAACCCTAAAACTAACCTTAGCCCTTAAAACTAACCTAATAGAAACCCTAACCCTAACTCCTAACCCTAAGCCTAACCTAACCCTAACCCTAACCCTAGCCGTAACCCTAACCCTAACCCTAACCCTAGCCCTAACCCTAACCCTAACCTTAGCCCTAACCCTAACCCCTAACCCCTAACCGTAACGCTAACCCTAAGCCTAACCCCTAACCCCTAACCCCTAACCCTAACCATAACCCTAAACCCTAACCCTAACCCTAACCCTAGCCCTAACCCTAGCCCTAAGTCGTACCCTAACCCTAATCCTAACCCTAACCCAACCTTAACCCTAAAACTAACCTTAGCCCTTAAAACTAACCTAATAGAAACCCTAACCCTAACTCCTAACCCTAAGCCTAACCTAACCCTAACCCTAACCCTAGCCGTAACCCTAACCCTAACCCTAGACCTAACCCTAACCCTAACCCTAACCCTAACCTTAGCCCTAACCCTAACCCCTAACCCCTAACCGTAACGCTAACCCTAAGCCTAACCCCTAACCCCTAACCCCTAACCCTAACCATAAACCTAAACCCTAACCCTAACCCTAACCCTAACCCTAGCCCTAACCCTAGCCCTAAGTCGTACCCTAACCCTAATCCTAACCCTAACCCAACCTTAACCCTAAAACTAACCTTAGCCCTTAAAACTAACCTAATAGAAACCCTAACCCTAACTCCTAACCCTAAGCCTAACCTAACCCTAACCCTAACCCTAGCCGTAACCCTAACCCTAACCCTAACCCTAGCCCTAACCCTAACCCTAACCCTAACCCTAACCTTAGCCCTAACCCTAACCCCTAACCCCTAACCGTAACGCTAACCCTAAGCCTAACCCCTAACCCCTAACCCCTAACCCTAACCATAACCCTAAACCCTAACCCTAACCCTAACCCTAACCCTAGCCCTAAGTCGTACCCTAACCCTAATCCTAACCCTAACCCAACCTTAACCCTAAAACTAACCTTAGCCCTTAAAACTAACCTAATAGAAACCCTAACCCTAACTCCTAACACTAAGCCTAACCTAACCCTAACCCTAACCCTAGCCGTAACCCTAACCCTAACCCTAACCCTAGCCCTAACCCTAACCCTAACCCTAACCCTAACCTTAGCCCTAACCCTAACCCCTAACCCCTAACCGTAACGCTAACCCTAAGCCTAACCCCTAACCCCTAACCCCTAACCCTAACCATAACCCTAAACCCTAACCCTAACCCTAACCCTAACCCTAGCCCTAACCCTAGCCCTAAGTCGTACCCTAACCCTAATCCTAACCCTAACCCAACCTTAACCCTAAAACTAACCTTAGCCCTTAAAACTAACCTAATAGAAACCCTAACCCTAACTCCTAACCCTAAGCCTAACCTAACCCTAACCCTAACCCTAGCCGTAACCCTAACCCTAACCCTAACCCTAGCCCTAACCCTAACCCTAACCTTAGCCCTAACCCTAACCCCTAACCCCTAACCGTAACGCTAACCCTAAGCCTAACCCCTAACCCCTAACCCCTAACCCTAACCATAACCCTAAACCCTAACCCTAACCCTGACCCTAACCCTAGCCCTAACCCTAGCCCTAAGTCATACCCTAACCCTAATCCTAACCCTAACCCAACCTTAACCCTAAAACTAACCTTAGCCCTTAAAACTAACCTAATAGAAACCCTAACCCTAACTCCTAACCCTAAGCCTAACCTAACCCTAACCCTAACCCTAGCCGTAACCCTAACCCTAACCCTAACCCTAGCCCTAACCCTAACCCTAACCCTAACCCTAACCTTAGCCCTAACCCTAACCCCTAACCCCTAACCGTAACGCTAACCCTAAGCCTAACCCCTAACCCCTAACCCCTAACCCTAACCATAACCCTAAACCCTAACCCTAACCCTAACCCTAACCCTAGCCCTAACCCTAGCCCTAAGTCGTACCCTAACCCTAATCCTAACCCTAACCCAACCTTAACCCTAAAACTAACCTTAGCCCTTAAAACTAACCTAATAGAAACCCTAACCCTAACTCCTAACCCTAAGCCTAACCTAACCCTAACCCTAACGCTAGCCGTAACCCTAACCCTAACCCTAACCCTAGCCCTAACCCTAACCCTAACCTTAGCCCTAACCCTAACCCCTAACCCCTAACCGTAACGCTAACCCTAAGCCTAACCCCTAACCCCTAACCCCTAACCCTAACCATAACCCTAAACCCTAACCCTAACCCTAACCCTAGCCCTAACCCTAGCCCTAAGTCGTACCCTAACCCTAATCCTAACCCTAACCCAACCTTAACCCTAAAACTAACCTTAGCCCTTAAAACTAACCTAATAGAAACCCTAACCCTAACTCCTAACCCTAAGCCTAACCTAACCCTAACCCTAACCCTAGCCGTAACCCTAACCCTAACCCTAGACCTAACCCTAACCCTAACCCTAACCCTAACCTTAGCCCTAACCCTAACCCCTAACCCCTAACCGTAACGCTAACCCTAAGCCTAACCCCTAACCCCTAACCCCTAACCCTAACCATAAACCTAAACCCTAACCCTAACCCTAACCCTAACCCTAGCCCTAACCCTAGCCCTAAGTCGTACCCTAACCCTAATCCTAACCCTAACCCAACCTTAACCCTAAAACTAACCTTAGCCCTTAAAACTAACCTAATAGAAACCCTAACCCTAACTCCTAACCCTAAGCCTAACCTAACCCTAACCCTAACCCTAGCCGTAACCCTAACCCTAACCCTAACCCTAGACCTAACCCTAACCCTAACCCTAACCCTAACCTTAGCCCTAACCCTAACCCCTAACCCCTAACCGTAACGCTAACCCTAAGCCTAACCCCTAACCCCTAACCCCTAACCCTAACCATAACCCTAAACCCTAACCCTAACCCTAACCCTAACCCTAGCCCTAACCCTAGCCCTAAGTCGTACCCTAACCCTAATCCTAACCCTAACCCAACCTTAACCCTAAAACTAACCTTAGCTCTTAAAAGTAACGTAATAGAAACCCTAACCCTAACTCCTAACCCTAAGCCGAACCTAACCCTAACCCTAACCCTAGCCGTAACCCTAACCCTAACCCTAACCCTAGCCCTAACCCTAACCCTAACCCTAACCCTAACCTTAGCCCTAACCCTAACCCCTAACCCCTAACCGTAACGCTAACCCTAAGCCTAACCCCTAACCCCTAACCCCTAACCCTAACCATAAACCTAAACCCTAACCCTAACCCTAACCCTAACCCTAGCCCTAAGTCGTACCCTAACCCTAATCCTAACCCTAACCCAACCTTAACCCTAAAACTAACCTTAGCCCTTAAAACTAACCTAATAGAAACCCTAACCCTAACTCCTAACCCTAAGCCTAACCTAACCCTAACCCTAACCCTAGCCGTAACCCTAACCCTAACCCTAACCCTAGCCCTAACCCTAACCCTAACCCTAACCCTAACCTTAGCCCTAACCCTAACCCCTAACCCCTAACCGTAACGCTAACCCTAAGCCTAACCCCTAACCCCTAACCCCTAACCCTAACCATAAACCTAAACCCTAACCCTAACCCTAACCCTAACCCTAGCCCTAACCCTAGCCCTAAGTCGTACCCTAACCCTAATCCTAACCCTAACCCAACCTTAACCCTAAAACTAACCTTAGCCCTTAAAACTAACCTAATAGAAACCCTAACCCTAACTCCTAACCCTAAGCCTAACCTAACCCTAACCCTAACCCTAGCCGTAACCCTAACCCTAACCCTAACCCTAGACCTAACCCTAACCCTAACCCTAACCCTAACCTTAGCCCTAACCCTAACCCCTAACCCCTAACCGTAACGCTAACCCTAAGCCTAACCCCTAACCCCTAACCCCTAACCCTAACCATAACCCTAAACCCTAACCCTAACCCTAACCCTAACCCTAGCCCTAACCCTAGCCCTAAGTCGTACCCTAACCCTAATCCTAACCCTAACCCAACCTTAACCCTAAAACTAACCTTAGCTCTTAAAAGTAACGTAATAGAAACCCTAACCCTAACTCCTAACCCTAAGCCGAACCTAACCCTAACCCTAACCCTAGCCGTAACCCTAACCCTAACCCTAACCCTAGCCCTAACCCTAACCCTAACCCTAACCCTAACCTTAGCCCTAACCCTAACCCCTAACCCCTAACCGTAACGCTAACCCTAAGCCTAACCCCTAACCCCTAACCCCTAACCCTAACCATAAACCTAAACCCTAACCCTAACCCTAACCCTAACCCTAGCCCTAAGTCGTACCCTAACCCTAATCCTAACCCTAACCCAACCTTAACCCTAAAACTAACCTTAGCCCTTAAAACTAACCTAATAGAAACCCTAACCCTAACTCCTAACCCTAAGCCTAAACCAACCCTAACCCTAACCCTAGCCGTAACCCTAACCCTAACCCTAACCCTAGCCCTAACCCTAACCCTAACCCTAACCCTAACCTTAGCCCTAACCCTAACCCCTAACCCCTAACCGTAACGCTAACCCTAAGCCTAACCCCTAACCCCTAACACCTAACCCTAACCATAACCCTAAACCCTAACCCTAACCCTAGCCCTAACCCTAGCCCTAAGTCGTACCCTAACCCTAAACCTAACCCTAACCCAACCTTAACCCTAAAACTAACCTTAGCCCTTAAAACTAACCTAATAGAAACCCTAACCCTAACTCCTAACCCTAAGCCGAACCTAACCCTAACCCTAACCCTAGCCGTAACCCTAACCCTAGCCCTAACCCTAACCCTAACCCTAACCCTAACCTTAGCCCTAACCCTAACCCCTAACCCCTAACCGTAACGCTAACCCTAAGCCTAACCCCTAACCCCTAACCCCTAACCCTAACCATAACCCTAAACCCTAACCCTAACCCTAACCCTAACCCTAGCCCTAACCCTAGCCCTAAGTCGTACCCTAACCCTAATCCTAACCCTAACCCAACCTTAACCCTAAAACTAACCTTAGCCCTTAAAACTAACCTAATAGAAACCCTAACCCTAACTCCTAACCCTAAGCCTAACCTAACCCTAACCCTAACCCTAGCCGTAACCCTAACCCTAACCCTAACCCTAGCCCTAACCCTAACCCTAACCCTAACCCTAACCTTAGCCCTAACCCTAACCCCTAACCCCTAACCGTAACGCTAACCCTAAGCCTAACCCCTAACCCCTAACCCCTAACCCTAACCATAACCCTAAACCCTAACCCTAACCCTAACCCTAACCCTAGCCCTAACCCTAGCCCTAAGTTGTACCCTAACCCTAAACCTAACCCTAACCCAACCTTAACCCTAAAACTAACCTTAGCCCTTAAAACTAACCTAATAGAAAGCCTAACCCTAACTCCTAACCCTAAGCCTAACCTAACCCTAACCCTAACCCTAGCCGTAACCCTAACCCTAACCCTAACCCTAGACCTAACCCTAACCCTAACCCTAACCTTAGCCCTAACCCTAACCCCTAACCCCTAACCGTAACGCTAACCCTAAGCCTAACCCCTAACCCCTAACCCCTAACCCTAACCATAACCCTAAACCCTAACCCTAACCCTAACCCTAACCCTAGCCCTAACCCTAGCCCTAAGTCGTACCCTAACCCTAATCCTAACCCTAACCCAACCTTAACCCTAAAACTAACCTTAGCCCTTAAAACTAACCTAATAGAAACCCTAACCCTAACTCCTAACCCTAAGCCTAACCTAACCCTAACCCTAACCCTAGCCGTAACCCTAACCCTAACCCTAACCGTAGCCCTAACCCTAACCCTAACCCTAACCCTAACCTTAGCCCTAACCCTAACCCCTAACCCCTAACCGTAATGCTAACCCTAAGCCTAACCCCTAACCCCTAACCCCTAACCCTAACCATAACCCTAAACCCTAACCCTAACCCTAACCCTAACCCTAGCCCTAACCCTAGCCCTAAGTCGTACCCTAACCCTAATCCTAACCCTAACCCAACCTTAACCCTAAAACTAACCTTAGCCCTTAAAACTAACCTAATAGAAACCCTAACCCTAACTCCTAACCCTAAGCCGAACCTAACCCTAACCCTAACCCTAGCCGTAACCCTAACCCTAGCCCTAACCCTAACCCTAACCCTAACCCTAACCTTAGCCCTAACCCTAACCCCTAACCCCTAACCGTAACGCTAACCCTAAGCCTAACCCCTAACCCCTAACCCCTAACGCTAACCATAACCCTAAACCCTAACCCTAACCCTAACCCTAACCCTAGCCCTAACCCTAGCCCTAAGTCGTACCCTAACCCTAATCCTAACCCTAACCCAACCTTAACCCTAAAACTAACCTTAGCCCTTAAAACTAACCTAATAGAAACCCTAACCCTAACTCCTAACCCTAAGCCTAACCTAACCCTAACCCTAACCCTAGCCGTAACCCTAACCCTAACCCTAACCCTAGACCTAACCCTAACACTAACCCTAACCCTAACCTTAGCCCTAACCCTAACCCCTAACCCCTAACCGTAACGCTAACCCTAAGCCTAACCCCTAACCCCTAACCCCTAACCCTAACCATAACCCTAAACCCTAACCCTAACCCTAACCCTAACCCTAGCCCTAACCCTAGCCCTAAGTCGTACCCTAACCCTAATCCTAACCCTAACCCAACCTTAACCCTAAAACTAACCTTAGCCCTTAAAACTAACCTAATAGAAACCCTAACCCTAACTCCTAACCCTAAGCCTAACCTAACCCTAACCCTAACCCTAGCCGTAACCCTAACCCTAACCCTAACCCTAGCCCTAACCCTAACCCCTAACCCCTAACCGTAACGCTAACCCTAAGCCTAACCCCTAACCCCTAACCCCTAACCCTAACCCTAAACCCTAACCCTAACCCTAACCCTAGCCCTAACCCTAGCCCTAAGTCGTACCCTAACCCTAATCCTAACCCTAACCCAACCTTAACCCTAAAACTAACCTTAGCCCTTAAAACTAACCTAATAGAAACCCTAACCCTAACTCCTAACCCTAAGCCTAACCTAACCCTAACCCTAACCCTAGCCGTAACCCTAACCCTAACCCTAACCCTAGCCCTAACCCTAACCCTAACCTTAGCCCTAACCCTAACCCCTAACCCCTAACCGTAACGCTAACCCTAAGCCTAACCCCTAACCCCTAACCCCTAACCCTAACCATAACCCTAAACCCTAACCCTAACCCTAACCCTAACCCTAGCCCTAACCCTAGCCCTAAGTCGTACCCTAACCCTAATCCTAACCCTAACCCAACCTTAACCCTAAAACTAACCTTAGCCCTTAAAACTAACCTAATAGAAACCCTAACCCTAACTCCTAACCCTAAGCCTAACCTAACCCTAACCCTAACCCTAGCCGTAACCCTAACCCTAACCCTAACCCTAGCCCTAACCCTAACCCTAACCCTAACCCTAACCTTAGCCCTAACCCTAACCCCTAACCCCTAACCGTAACGCTAACCCTAAGCCTAACCCCTAACCCCTAACACCTAACCCTAACCATAACCCTAAACCCTAACCCTAACCCTAGACCTAACCCTAGCCCTAAGTCGTACCCTAACCCTAAACCTAACCCTAACCCAACCTTAACCCTAAAACTAACCTTAGCCCTTAAAACTAACCTAATAGAAACCCTAACCCTAACTCCTAACCCTAAGCCGAACCTAACCCTAACCCTAACCCTAGCCGTAACCCTAACCCTAGCCCTAACCCTAGCCCTAACCCTAACCCTAACCTTAGCCCTAACCCTAACCCCTAACCCCTAACCGTAACGCTAACCCTAAGCCTAACCCCTAACCCCTAACCCTAACCTTAGCCCTAACCCTAACCCCTAACCCCTAACCGTAACGCTAACCCTAAGCCTAACCCCTAACCCCTAACACCTAACCCTAACCATAACCCTAAACCCTAACCCTAACCCTAGACCTAACCCTAGCCCTAAGTCGTACCCTAACCCTAAACCTAACCCTAACCCAACCTTAACCCTAAAACTAACCTTAGCCCTTAAAACTAACCTAATAGAAACCCTAACCCTAACTCCTAACCCTAAGCCGAACCTAACCCTAACCCTAACCCTAGCCGTAACCCTAACCCTAGCCCTAACCCTAGCCCTAACCCTAACCCTAACCTTAGCCCTAACCCTAACCCCTAACCCCTAACCGTAACGCTAACCCTAAGCCTAACCCCTAACCCCTAACCCCTAACCCTAACCATAACCCTAAACCCTAACCCTAACCCTAACCCTAACCCTAGCCCTAACCCTAGCCCTAAGTCGTACCCTAACCCTAATCCTAACCCTAACCCAACCTTAACCGTAAAAATAACCTTAGCCCTTAAAACTAACCTAATAGAAACCCTAACCCTAACTCCTAACCCTAAGCCTAACCTAACCCTAACCCTAACCCTAGCCGTAACCCTAACCCTAACCCTAACCCTAGACCTAACCCTAACCCTAACCCTAACCCTAACCTTAGCCCTAACCCTAACCCCTAACCCCTAACCGTAACGCTAACCCTAAGCCTAACCCCTAACCCCTAACCCCTAACCCTAACCATAACCCTAAACCCTAACCCTAACCCTAACCCTAACCCTAACCCTAGCCCTAAGTCGTACCCTAACCCTAAACCTAACCCTAACCCAACCTTAACCCTAAAACTAACCTTAGCCCTTAAAACTAACCTAATAGAAACCCTAACCCTAACTCCTAACCCTAAGCCTAACCTAACCCTAACCCTAACCCTAGCCGTAACCCTAACCCTAACCCTAACCCTAGCCCTAACCCTAACCCCTAACCCCAAACCGTAACGCTAACCCTAAGCCTAACCCCTAACCCCTAACCCCTAACCCTAACCCTAAACCCTAACCCTAACCCTAACCCTAACCCTAGCCCTAACCCTAGCCCTAAGTCGTACCCTAACCCTAATCCTAACCCTAACCCAACCTTAACCCTAAAACTAACCTTAGCCCTTAAAACTAACCTAATAGAAACCCTAACCCTAACTCCTAACCCTAAGCCTAACCTAACCCTAACCCTAACCCTAGCCGTAACCCTAACCCTAACCCTAACCCTAGCCCTAACCCTAACCCTAACCCTAACCCTAACCTTAGCCCTAACCCTAACCCCTAACCCCTAACCGTAACGCTAACCCTAAGCCTAACCCCTAACCCCTAACCCCTAACCCTAACCATAACCCTAAACCCTAACCCTAACCCTAGCCCTAACCCTAGCCCTAAGTCGTACCCTAACCCTAATCCTAACCCTAACCCAACCTTAACCCTAAAACTAACCTTAGCCCTTAAAACTAACCTAATAGAAACCCTAACCCTAACTCCTAACCCTAAGCCGAACCTAACCCTAACCCTAACCCTAGCCGTAACCCTAACCCTAGCCCTAACCCTAACCCTAACCCTAACCCTAACCTTAGCCCTAACCCTAACCCCTAACCCCTAACCGTAACGCTAACCCTAAGCCTAACCCCTAACCCCTAACCCCTAACCCTAACCATAACCCTAAACCCTAACCCTAACCCTAACCCTAACCCTAGCCCTAACCCTAGCCCTAAGTCGTACCCTAACCCTAATCCTAACCCTAACCCAACCTTAACCCTAAAACTAACCTTAGCCCTTAAAACTAACCTAATAGAAACCCTAACCCTAACTCCTAACCCTAAGCCTAACCTAACCCTAACCCTAACCCTAGCCGTAACCCTAACCCTAACCCTAACCCTAGATCTAACCCTAACCCTAACCCTAACCCTAACCCTAGCCCTAACCCTAGCCCTAAGTCGTACCCTAACCCTAATCCTAACCCTAACCCAACCTTAACCCTAAAACTAACCTTAGCCCTTAAAACTAACCTAATAGAAACCCTAACCCTAACTCCTAACCCTAACCCTAACCTTAGCCCTAACCCTAACCCCTAACCCCTAACCGTAACGCTAACCCTAAGCCTAACCCCTAACCCCTAACCCCTAACCCTAACCATAACCCTAAACCCTAACCCTAACCCTAACCCTAACCCTAGCACTAACCCTAGCCCTAAGTCGTACCCTAACCCTAAACCTAACCCTAACCCAACCTTAACCCTAAAACTAACCTTAGCCCTTAAAACTAACCTAATAGAAACCCTAACCCTAACTCCTAACCCTAAGCCTAACCTAACCCTAACCCTAACCCTAGCCCTAACCCTAACCCTAACCCTAACCCTAGCCCTAACCCTAACCCCTAACCCCTAACCGTAACGCTAACCCTAAGCCTAACCCCTAACCCCTAACCCCTAACCCTAACCCTAACCCTAAACCCTAACCCTAACCCTAACCCTAGCCCTAAACCTAGCCCTAAGTCGTACCCTAACCCTAATCCTAACCCTAACCCAACCTTAACCCTAAAACTAACCTTAGCCCTTAAAACTAACCTAATAGAAACCCTAACCCTAACTCCTAACCCTAAGCCTAACCTAACCCTAACCCTAACCCTAGCCGTAACCCTAACCCTAACCCTAACCCTAGCCCTAAACCTAACCCTAACCCTAACCCTAACCTTAGCCCTAACCCTAACCCCTAACCCCTAACCGTAACGCTAACCCTAAGCCTAACCCCTAACCCCTAACCCCTAACCCTAACCATAACCCTAAACCCTAACCCTAACCCTAACCCTAGCCCTAACCCTAGCCCTAAGTTGTACCCTAACCCTAAACCTAACCCTAACCCAACCTTAACCCTAAAACTAACCTTAGCCCTTAAAACTAACCTAATAGAAACCCTAACCCTAACTCCTAACCCTAAGCCTAACCTAACCCTAACCCTAACCCTAGCCGTAACCCTAACCCTAACCCTAACCCTAGCCCTAACCCTAACCCTAACCCTAACCCTAACCTTAGCCCTAACCCTAACCCCTAACCCCTAACCGTAACGCTAACCCTAAGCCTAACCCCTAACCCCTAACCCCTAACCCTAACCATAACCCTAAACCCTAACCCTAACCCTAACCCTAGCCCTAACCCTAGCCCTAAGTCGTACCCTAACCCTAATCCTAACCCTAACCCAACCTTAACCCTAAAACTAAACTTAGCCCTTAAAACTAACCTAATAGAAACCCTAACCCTAACTCCTAACCCTAAGCCTAACCTAACCCTAACCCTAACCCTAGCCGTAACCCTAACCCTAACCCTAACCCTAGCCCTAACCCTAACCCTAACCCTAACCCTAACCCTAACCTTAGCCCTAACCCTAACCCCTAACCCCTAACCGTAACGCTAACCCTAAGCCTAACCCCTAACCCCTAACCCCTAACCCTAACCATAACCCTAAACCCTAACCCTAACCCTAACCCTAACCCTAGCACTAACCCTAGCCCTAAGTCGTACCCTAACCCTAATCCTAACCCTAACGCAACCTTAACCCTAAAACTAACCTTAGCCCTTAAAACTAACCTAATAGAAACCCTAACCCTAACTCCTAACCCTAAGCCTAACCTAACCCTAACCCTAACCCTAGCCGTAACCCTAACCCTAACCCTAACCCTAACCCTAAACTTAGCCCTAACCCTAACCCCTAACCCCTAACCCTAAGCCTAACCCCTAAACCTAACCATAACCCT
>NC_134185.1:22665958-22670958 GCF_964188355.1 Buteo buteo
AAACTAACCTAATAGAAACCCTAACCCTAACTCCTAACCCTAAGCCTAACCTAACCCTAACCCTAACCCTAGCCGTAACCCTAACCCTAACCCTAAACCTAGCCCTAACCCTAACCCTAACCCTAACCCTAACCTTAGCCCTAACCCTAACCCCTAACCCCTAACCGTAACGCTAACCCTAAGCCTAACCCCTAACCCCTAACCCCTAACCCTAACCATAACCCTAAACCCTAACCCTAACCCTAACCCTAACCCTAGCCCTAACCCTAGCCCTAAGTCGTACCCTAACCCTAATCCTAACCCTAACCCAACCTTAACCCTAAAACTAACCTTAGCCCTTAAAACTAACCTAATAGAAACCCTAACCCTAACTCCTAACCCTAAGCCTAACCTAACCCTAACCCTAACCCTAGCCGTAACCCTAACCCTAACCCTAACCCTAGATCTAACCCTAACCCTAACCCTAACCCTAACCCTAGCCCTAACCCTAGCCCTAAGTCGTACCCTAACCCTAATCCTAACCCTAACCCAACCTTAACCCTAAAACTAACCTTAGCCCTTAAAACTAACCTAATAGAAACCCTAACCCTAACTCCTAACCCTAACCCTAACCTTAGCCCTAACCCTAACCCCTAACCCCTAACCGTAACGCTAACCCTAAGCCTAACCCCTAACCCCTAACCCCTAACCCTAACCATAACCCTAAACCCTAACCCTAACCCTAACCCTAACCCTAGCACTAACCCTAGCCCTAAGTCGTACCCTAACCCTAAACCTAACCCTAACCCAACCTTAACCCTAAAACTAACCTTAGCCCTTAAAACTAACCTAATAGAAACCCTAACCCTAACTCCTAACCCTAAGCCTAACCTAACCCTAACCCTAACCCTAGCCGTAACCCTAACCCTAACCCTAACCCTAGCCCTAACCCTAACCCCTAACCCCTAACCGTAACGCTAACCCTAAGCCTAACCCCTAACCCCTAACCCCTAACCCTAACCCTAAACCCTAACCCTAACCCTAACCCTAACCCTAGCCCTAACCCTAGCCCTAAGTCGTACCCTAACCCTAATCCTAACCCTAACCCAACCTTAACCCTAAAACTAACCTTAGCCCTTAAAACTAACCTAATAGAAACCCTAACCCTAACTCCTAACCCTAAGCCTAACCTAACCCTAACCCTAACCCTAGCCGTAACCCTAACCCTAACCCTAAACCTAGCCCTAACCCTAACCCTAACCCTAACCCTAACCTTAGCCCTAACCCTAACCCCTAACCCCTAACCGTAACGCTAACCCTAAGCCTAACCCCTAACCCCTAACCCCTAACCCTAACCATAACCCTAAACCCTAACCCTAACCCTAACCCTAACCCTAGCCCTAACCCTAGCCCTAAGTCGTACCCTAACCCTAATCCTAACCCTAACCCAACCTTAACCCTAAAACTAACCTTAGCCCTTAAAACTAACCTAATAGAAACCCTAACCCTAACTCCTAACCCTAAGCCTAACCTAACCCTAACCCTAACCCTAGCCGTAACCCTAACCCTAACCCTAACCCTAGATCTAACCCTAACCCTAACCCTAAACCTAACCCTAGCCCTAACCCTAGCCCTAAGTCGTACCCTAACCCTAATCCTAACCCTAACCCAACCTTAACCCTAAAACTAACCTTAGCCCTTAAAACTAACCTAATAGAAACCCTAACCCTAACTCCTAACCCTAACCCTAACCTTAGCCCTAACCCTAACCCCTAACCCCTAACCGTAACGCTAACCCTAAGCCTAACCCCTAACCCCTAACCCCTAACCCTAACCATAACCCTAAACCCTAACCCTAACCCTAACCCTAACCCTAGCACTAACCCTAGCCCTAAGTCGTACCCTAACCCTAAACCTAACCCTAACCCAACCTTAACCCTAAAACTAACCTTAGCCCTTAAAACTAACCTAATAGAAACCCTAACCCTAACTCCTAACCCTAAGCCTAACCTAACCCTAACCCTAACCCTAGCCCTAACCCTAACCCTAACCCTAACCCTAGCCCTAACCCTAACCCCTAACCCCTAACCGTAACGCTAACCCTAAGCCTAACCCCTAACCCCTAACCCCTAACCCTAACCCTAACCCTAAACCCTAACCCTAACCCTAACCCTAGCCCTAAACCTAGCCCTAAGTCGTACCCTAACCCTAATCCTAACCCTAACCCAACCTTAACCCTAAAACTAACCTTAGCCCTTAAAACTAACCTAATAGAAACCCTAACCCTAACTCCTAACCCTAAGCCTAACCTAACCCTAACCCTAACCCTAGCCGTAACCCTAACCCTAACCCTAACCCTAGCCCTAAACCTAACCCTAACCCTAACCCTAACCTTAGCCCTAACCCTAACCCCTAACCCCTAACCGTAACGCTAACCCTAAGCCTAACCCCTAACCCCTAACCCCTAACCCTAACCATAACCCTAAACCCTAACCCTAACCCTAACCCTAGCCCTAACCCTAGCCCTAAGTTGTACCCTAACCCTAAACCTAACCCTAACCCAACCTTAACCCTAAAACTAACCTTAGCCCTTAAAACTAACCTAATAGAAACCCTAACCCTAACTCCTAACCCTAAGCCTAACCTAACCCTAACCCTAACCCTAGCCGTAACCCTAACCCTAACCCTAACCCTAGCCCTAACCCTAACCCTAACCCTAACCCTAACCTTAGCCCTAACCCTAACCCCTAACCCCTAACCGTAACGCTAACCCTAAGCCTAACCCCTAACCCCTAACCCCTAACCCTAACCATAACCCTAAACCCTAACCCTAACCCTAACCCTAGCCCTAACCCTAGCCCTAAGTCGTACCCTAACCCTAATCCTAACCCTAACCCAACCTTAACCCTAAAACTAAACTTAGCCCTTAAAACTAACCTAATAGAAACCCTAACCCTAACTCCTAACCCTAAGCCTAACCTAACCCTAACCCTAACCCTAGCCGTAACCCTAACCCTAACCCTAACCCTAGCCCTAACCCTAACCCTAACCCTAACCCTAACCCTAACCTTAGCCCTAACCCTAACCCCTAACCCCTAACCGTAACGCTAACCCTAAGCCTAACCCCTAACCCCTAACCCCTAACCCTAACCATAACCCTAAACCCTAACCCTAACCCTAACCCTAACCCTAGCACTAACCCTAGCCCTAAGTCGTACCCTAACCCTAATCCTAACCCTAACGCAACCTTAACCCTAAAACTAACCTTAGCCCTTAAAACTAACCTAATAGAAACCCTAACCCTAACTCCTAACCCTAAGCCTAACCTAACCCTAACCCTAACCCTAGCCGTAACCCTAACCCTAACCCTAACCCTAACCCTAAACTTAGCCCTAACCCTAACCCCTAACCCCTAACCCTAAGCCTAACCCCTAAACCTAACCATAACCCTAAACCCTAACCCTAACCCTAACCCTAACCCTAGCCCTAAACCTAGCCCTAAGTCGTACCCTAACCCTAATCCTAACCCTAACCCAACCTTAACCCTAAAACTAACCTTAGCCCTTAAAACTAACCTAATAGAAACCCTAACCCTAACTCCTAACCCTAAGCCTAACCTAACCCTAACCCTAACCCTAGCCGTAACCCTAACCCTAACCCTAAACCTAGCCCTAACCCTAACCCTAACCCTAACCCTAACCTTAGCCCTAACCCTAACCCCTAACCCCTAACCGTAACGCTAACCCTAAGCCTAACCCCTAACCCCTAACCCCTAACCCTAACCATAACCCTAAACCCTAACCCTAACCCTAGCCCTAACCCTAGCCCTAAGTCGTACCCTAACCCTAATCCTAACCCTAACCCAACCTTAACCCTAAAACTAACCTTAGCCCTTAAAACTAACCTAATAGAAACCCTAACCCTAACTCCTAACCCTAAGCCGAACCTAACCCTAACCCTAACCCTAGCCGTAACCCTAACCCTAGCCCTAACCCTAACCCTAACCCTAACCCTAACCTTAGCCCTAACCCTAACCCCTAACCCCTAACCGTAACGCTAACCCTAAGCCTAACCCCTAACCCCTAACCCCTAACCCTAACCCTAAACCCTAACCCTAACCCTAACCCTAACCCTAGCCCTAACCCTAGCCCTAAGTCGTACCCTAACCCTAATCCTAACCCTAACCCAACCTTGAACCTAAAACTAACCTTAGCCCTTAAAACTAACCTAATAGAAACCCTAACCCTAACTCCTAACCCTAAGCCTAACCTAACCCTAACCCTAACCCTAGCCGTAACCCTAACCCTAACCCTAACCCTAGACCTAACCCTAACCCTAACCCTAACCCTAACCTTAGCCCTAACCCTAACCCCTAACCCCTAACCGTAACGCTAACCCTAAGCCTAACCCCTAACCCCTAACCCCTAACCCTAACCCTAACACTAAACCCTAACCCTAACCCTAACCCTAGCCCTAACCCTAGCCCTAAGTCGTACCCTAACCCTAATCCTAACCCTAACCCAACCTTAACCCTAAAACTAACCTTAGCCCTTAAAACTAACCTAATAGAAACCCTAACCCTAACTCCTAACCCTAAGCCTAACCTAACCCTAACCCTAACCCTAGCCGTAACCCTAACCCTAACCCTAACCCTAGCCCTAACCCTAACCCTAACCCTAACCCTAACCTTAGCCCTAACCCTAACCCCTAACCCCTAACCGTAACGCTAACCCTAAGCCTAACCCCTAACCCCTAACCCCTAACCCTAACCATAACCCTAAACCCTAACCCTAACCCTAACCCTAGCCCTAACCCTAGCCCTAAGTTGTACCCTAACCCTAAACCTAACCCTAACCCAACCTTAACCCTAAAACTAACCTTAGCCCTTAAAACTAACCTAATAGAAACCCTAACCCTAACTCCTAACCCTAAGCCTAACCTAACCCTAACCCTAACCCTAGCCGTAACCCTAACCCTAACCCTAACCCTAGCCCTAACCCTAACCCTAACCCTAACCCTAA
>NC_134185.1:22673458-22685958 GCF_964188355.1 Buteo buteo
CTAACTCCTAACCCTAAGCCTAACCTAACCCTAACCCTAACCCTAGCCGTAACCCTAACCCTAACCCTAACCCTAGCCCTAACCCTAACCCTAACCTTAGCCCTAACCCTAACCCCTAACCCCTAACCGTAACGCTAACCCTAAGCCTAACCCCTAACCCCTAAGCCTAACCATAACCCTAAACCCTAACCCTAACCCTAACCCTAACCCTAGCCCTAACCCTAGCCCTAAGTCGTACCCTAACCCTAATCCTAACCCTAACCCAACCTTAACCCTAAAACTAACCTTAGCCCTTAAAACTAACCTAATAGAAACCCTAACCCTAACTCCTAACCCTAAGCCTAACCTAACCCTAACCCTAACCCTAGCCGTAACCCTAACCCTAACCCTAACCCTAGCCCTAACCCTAACCCTAACCCTAACCCTAACCCTAACCTTAGCCCTAACCCTAACCCCTAACCCCTAACCGTAACGCTAACCCTAAGCCTAACCCCTAACCCCTAACCCTAACCATAACCCTAAACCCTAACCCTAACCCTAACCCTAACCCTAGCCCTAACCCTAGCCCTAAGTCGTACCCTAACCCTAATCCTAACCCTAACCCAACCTTAACCCTAAAACTAACCTTAGCCCTTAAAACTAACCTAATAGAAACCCTAACCCTAACTCCTAACCCTAAGCCTAAACCAACCCTAACCCTAACCCTAGCCGTAACCCTAACCCTAACCCTAACCCTAGCCCTAACCCTAACCCTAACCCTAACCCTAACCTTAGCCCTAACCCTAACCCCTAACCCCTAACCGTAACGCTAACCCTAAGCCTAACCCCTAACCCCTAACCCCTAACCCTAACCATAACCCTAAACCCTAACCCTAACCCTAACCCTAACCCTAGCCCTAACCCTAGCCCTAAGTCGTACCCTAACCCTAATCCTAACCCTAACCCAACCTTAACCCTAAAACTAACCTTAGCCCTTAAAACTAACCTAATAGAAACCCTAACCCTAACTCCTAACCCTAAGCCTAACCTAACCCTAACCCTAACCCTAGCCGTAACCCTAACCCTAACCCTAACCCTAGCCCTAACCCTAACCCTAACCCTAACCCTAACCTTAGCCCTAACCCTAACCCCTAACCCCTAACCGTAACGCTAACCCTAAGCCTAACCCCTAACCCCTAACCCCTAACCCTAACCCTAAACCGTAACCCTAACCCTAACCCTAACCCTAGCCCTAACCCTAGCCCTAAGTCGTACCCTAACCCTAATCCTAACCCTAACCCAACCTTAACCCTAAAACTAACCTTAGCCCTTAAAACTAACCTAATAGAAACCCTAACCCTAACTCCTAACCCTAAGCCTAACCTAACCCTAACCCTAACCCTAGCCGTAACCCTAACCCTAACCCTAACCCTAGCCCTAACCCTAACCCTAACCCTAACCCTAACCTTAGCCCTAACCCTAACCCCTAACCCCTAACCGTAACGCTAACCCTAAGCCTAACCCCTAACCCCTAACCCCTAACCCTAACCATAACCCTAAACCCTAACCCTAACCCTAACCCTAACCTTAGCCCTAACCCTAACCCCTAACCCCTAACCGTAACGCTAACCCTAAGCCTAACCCCTAACCCCTAACCCCTAACCCTAACCATAACCCTAAACCCTAACCCTAACCCTAACCCTAACCCTAGCCCTAACCCTAGCCCTAAGTCGTACCCTAACCCTAATCCTAACCCTAACCCAACCTTAACCCTAGAACTAACCTTAGCCCTTAAAACTAACCTAATAGAAACCCTAACCCTAACTCCTAACCCTAAGCCTAACCTAACCCTAACCCTAACCCTAGCCGTAACCCTAACCCTAACCCTAACCCTAGCCCTAACCCTAACCCTAACCCTAACCCTAACCTTAGCCCTAACCCTAACCCCTAACCCCTAACCGTAACGCTAACCCTAAGCCTAACCCCTAACCCCTAACACCTAACCCTAACCATAACCCTAAACCCTAACCCTAACCCTAGCCCTAACCCTAGCCCTAAGTCGTACCCTAACCCTAAACCTAACCCTAACCCAACCTTAACCCTAAAACTAACCTTAGCCCTTAAAACTAACCTAATAGAAACCCTAACCCTAACTCCTAACCCTAAGACGAACCTAACCCTAACCCTAACCCTAGCCGTAACCCTAACCCTAGCCCTAACCCTAACCCTAACCCTAACCCTAACCTTAGCCCTAACCCTAACCCCTAACCCCTAACCGTAACGCTAACCCTAAGCCTAACCCCTAACCCCTAACCCCTAACCCTAACCATAACCCTAAACCCTAACCCTAACCCTAACCCTAACCCTAGCCCTAACCCTAGCCCTAAGTCGTACCCTAACCCTAAACCTAACCCTAACCCAACCTTAACCCTAAAACTAACCTTAGCCCTTAAAACTAACCTAATAGAAACCCTAACCCTAACTCCTAACCCTAAGCCTAACCTAACCCTAACCCTAACCCTAGCCGTAACCCTAACCCTAACCCTAACCCTAGACCTAACCCTAACCCTAACCCTAACCCTAACCTTAGCCCTAACCCTAACCCCTAACCCCTAACCGTAACGCTAACCCTAAGCCTAACCCCTAACCCCTAACCCCTAACCCTAACCATAACCCTAAACCCTAACCCTAACCCTAACCCTAACCCTAGCCCTAACCCTAGCCCTAAGTCGTACCCTAACCCTAATCCTAACCCTAACCCAACCTTAACCCTAAAACTAACCTTAGCCCTTAAAACTAACCTAATAGAAACCCTAACCCTAACTCCTAACCCTAAGCCTAACCTAACCCTAACCCTAACCCTAGCCGTAACCCTAACCCTAACCCTAACCGTAGCCCTAACCCTAACCCTAACCCTAAGCCTAACCTTAGCCCTAACCCTAACCCCTAACCCCTAACCGTAACGCTAACCCTAAGCCTAACCCCTAACCCCTAACCCCTAACCCTAACCATAACCCTAAACCCTAACCCTAACCCTAACCCTAACCCTAGCCCTAACCCTAGCCCTAAGTCGTACCCTAACCCTAAACCTAACCCTAACCCAACCTTAACCCTAAAACTAACCTTAGCCCTTAAAACTAACCTAATAGAAACCCTAACCCTAACTCCTAACCCTAAGCCTAACCTAACCCTAACCCTAACCCTAGCCGTAACCCTAACCCTAGCCCTAACCCTAACCCTAACCCTAACCCTAACCCTAACCTTAGCCCTAACCCTAACCCCTAACCCCTAACCGTAACGCTAACCCTAAGCCTAACCCCTAACCCCTAACCCCTAACCCTAACCATAACCCTAAACCCTAACCCTAACCCTAACCCTAACCCTAGCCCTAACCCTAGCCCTAAGTCGTACCCTAACCCTAATCCTAACCCTAACCCAACCTTAACCCTAAAACTAACCTTAGCCCTTAAAACTAACCTAATAGAAACCCTAACCCTAACTCCTAACCCTAAGCCTAACCTAACCCTAACCCTAACCCTAGCCGTAACCCTAACCCTAACCCTAACCCTAGACCTAACCCTAACACTAACCCTAACCCTAACCTTAGCCCTAACCCTAACCCCTAACCCCTAACCGTAACGCTAACCCTAAGCCTAACCCCTAACCCCTAACCCCTAACCCTAACCATAACCCTAAACCCTAACCCTAACCCTAACCCTAACCCTAGCCCTAACCCTAGCCCTAAGTCGTACCCTAACCCTAATCCTAACCCTAACCCAACCTTAACCCTAAAACTAACCTTAGCCCTTAAAACTAACCTAATAGAAACCCTAACCCTAACTCCTAACCCTAAGCCTAACCTAACCCTAACCCTAACCCTAGCCGTAACCCTAACCCTAACCCTAACCCTAGCCCTAACCCTAACCCCTAACCCCTAACCGTAACGCTAACCCTAAGCCTAACCCCTAACCCCTAACCCCTAACCCTAACCCTAAACCCTAACCCTAACCCTAACCCTAACCCTAGCCCTAACCCTAGCCCTAAGTCGTACCCTAACCCTAATCCTAACCCTAACCCAACCTTAACCCTAAAACTAACCTTAGCCCTTAAAACTAACCTAATAGAAACCCTAACCCTAACTCCTAACCCTAAGCCTAACCTAACCCTAACCCTAACCCTAGCCGTAACCCTAACCCTAACCCTAACCCTAGCCCTAACCCTAACCCTAACCTTAGCCCTAACCCTAACCCCTAACCCCTAACTGTAACGCTAACCCTAAGCCTAACCCCTAACCCCTAACCCCTAACCCTAACCATAACCCTAAACCCTAACCCTAACCCTAATCCTAACCCTAGCCCTAACCCTAGCCCTAAATCGTACCCTAACCCTAATCCTAACCCTAACCCAACCTTAACCCTAAAACTAACCTTAGCCCTTAAAACTAACCTAATAGAAACCCTAACCCTAACTCCTAACCCTAAGCCTAACCTAACCCTAACCCTAACCCTAGCCGTAACCCTAACCCTAACCCTAACCCTAGCCCTAACCCTAACCCTAACCCTAACCCTAACCTTAGCCCTAACCCTAACCCCTAACCCCTAACCGTAACGCTAACCCTAAGCCTAACCCCTAACCCCTAACACCTAACCCTAACCATAACCCTAAACCCTAACCCTAACCCTAGACCTAACCCTAGCCCTAAGTCGTACCCTAACCCTAAACCTAACCCTAACCCAACCTTAACCCTAAAGCTAACCTTAGCCTTTAAAACTAACCTAATAGAAACCCTAACCCTAACTCCTAACCCTAAGCCGAACCTAACCCTAAGCCTAACCCTAGCCGTAACCCTAACCCTAGCCCTAACCCTAGCCCTAACCCTAACCCTAACCTTAGCCCTAACCCTAACCCCTAACCCCTAACCGTAACGCTAACCCTAAGCCTAACCCCTAACCCCTAACCCCTAACCCTAACCATAACCCTAAACCCTAACCCTAACCCTAACCCTAACCCTAGCCCTAACCCTAGCCCTAAGTCGTACCCTAACCCTAATCCTAACCCTAACCCAACCTTAACCCTAAAACTAACCTTAGCCCTTAAAACTAACCTAATAGAAACCCTAACCCTAACTCCTAACCCTAAGCCTAACCTAACCCTAACCCTAACCCTAGCCGTAACCCTAACCCTAACCCTAACCCTAGCCCTAACCCTAACCCTAACCCTAACCCTAACCTTAGCCCTAACCCTAACCCCTAACCCCTAACCGTAACGCTAACCCTAAGCCTAACCCCTAACCCCTAACCCCTAACCCTAACCATAACCCTAAACCCTAACCCTAACCCTAACCCTAACCCTAGCCCTAAGTCGTACCCTAACCCTAATCCTAACCCTAACCCAACCTTAACCCTAAAACTAACCTTAGCCCTTAAAACTAACCTAATAGAAACCCTAACCCTAACTCCTAACCCTAAGCCTAACCTAACCCTAACCCTAACCCTAGCCGTAACCCTAACCCTAACCCTAACCCTAGCTCTAACCCTAACCCTAACCCTAACCCTAACCTTAGCCCTAACCCTAACCCCTAACCCCTAACCGTAACGCTAACCCTAAGCCTAACCCCTAACCCCTAACCCCTAACCCTAACCATAACCCTAAACCCTAACCCTAACCCTAACCCTAACCCTAGCCCTAACCCTAGCCCTAAGTCGTACCCTAACCCTAATCCTAACCCTAACCCAACCTTAACCCTAAAACTAACCTTAGCCCTTAAAACTAACCTAATAGAAACCCTAACCCTAACTCCTAACCCTAAGCCTAACCTAACCCTAACCCTAACCCTAGCCGTAACCCTAACCCTAACCCTAACCCTAGCCCTAACCCTAACCCTAACCTTAGCCCTAACCCTAACCCCTAACCCCTAACCGTAACGCTAACCCTAAGCCTAACCCCTAACCCCTAAGCCTAACCATAACCCTAAACCCTAACCCTAACCCTAACCCTAACCCTAGCCCTAACCCTAGCCCTAAGTCGTACCCTAACCCTAATCCTAACCCTAACCCAACCTTAACCCTAAAACTAACCTTAGCCCTTAAAACTAACCTAATAGAAACCCTAACCCTAACTCCTAACCCTAAGCCTAACCTAACCCTAACCCTAACCCTAGCCGTAACCCTAACCCTAACCCTAACCCTAGCCCTAACCCTAACCCTAACCCTAACCCTAACCTTAGCCCTAACCCTAACCCCTAACCCCTAACCGTAACGCTAACCCTAAGCCTAACCCCTAACCCCTAACCCTAACCATAACCCTAAACCCTAACCCTAACCCTAACCCTAACCCTAGCCCTAACCCTAGCCCTAAGTCGTACCCTAACCCTAATCCTAACCCTAACCCAACCTTAACCCTAAAACTAACCTTAGCCCTTAAAACTAACCTAATAGAAACCCTAACCCTAACTCCTAACCCTAAGCCTAAACCAACCCTAACCCTAACCCTAGCCGTAACCCTAACCCTAACCCTAACCCTAGCCCTAACCCTAACCCTAACCCTAACCCTAACCTTAGCCCTAACCCTAACCCCTAACCCCTAACCGTAACGCTAACCCTAAGCCTAACCCCTAACCCCTAACCCCTAACCCTAACCATAACCCTAAACCCTAACCCTAACCCTAACCCTAACCCTAGCCCTAACCCTAGCCCTAAGTCGTACCCTAACCCTAATCCTAACCCTAACCCAACCTTAACCCTAAAACTAACCTTAGCCCTTAAAACTAACCTAATAGAAACCCTAACCCTAACTCCTAACCCTAAGCCTAACCTAACCCTAACCCTAACCCTAGCCGTAACCCTAACCCTAACCCTAACCCTAGCCCTAACCCTAACCCTAACCCTAACCCTAACCTTAGCCCTAACCCTAACCCCTAACCCCTAACCGTAACGCTAACCCTAAGCCTAACCCCTAACCCCTAACCCCTAACCCTAACCCTAAACCGTAACCCTAACCCTAACCCTAACCCTAGCCCTAACCCTAGCCCTAAGTCGTACCCTAACCCTAATCCTAACCCTAACCCAACCTTAACCCTAAAACTAACCTTAGCCCTTAAAACTAACCTAATAGAAACCCTAACCCTAACTCCTAACCCTAAGCCTAACCTAACCCTAACCCTAACCCTAGCCGTAACCCTAACCCTAACCCTAACCCTAGCCCTAACCCTAACCCTAACCCTAACCCTAACCTTAGCCCTAACCCTAACCCCTAACCCCTAACCGTAACGCTAACCCTAAGCCTAACCCCTAACCCCTAACCCCTAACCCTAACCATAACCCTAAACCCTAACCCTAACCCTAACCCTAACCTTAGCCCTAACCCTAACCCCTAACCCCTAACCGTAACGCTAACCCTAAGCCTAACCCCTAACCCCTAACCCCTAACCCTAACCATAACCCTAAACCCTAACCCTAACCCTAACCCTAACCCTAGCCCTAACCCTAGCCCTAAGTCGTACCCTAACCCTAATCCTAACCCTAACCCAACCTTAACCCTAGAACTAACCTTAGCCCTTAAAACTAACCTAATAGAAACCCTAACCCTAACTCCTAACCCTAAGCCTAACCTAACCCTAACCCTAACCCTAGCCGTAACCCTAACCCTAACCCTAACCCTAGCCCTAACCCTAACCCTAACCCTAACCCTAACCTTAGCCCTAACCCTAACCCCTAACCCCTAACCGTAACGCTAACCCTAAGCCTAACCCCTAACCCCTAACACCTAACCCTAACCATAACCCTAAACCCTAACCCTAACCCTAGCCCTAACCCTAGCCCTAAGTCGTACCCTAACCCTAAACCTAACCCTAACCCAACCTTAACCCTAAAACTAACCTTAGCCCTTAAAACTAACCTAATAGAAACCCTAACCCTAACTCCTAACCCTAAGACGAACCTAACCCTAACCCTAACCCTAGCCGTAACCCTAACCCTAGCCCTAACCCTAACCCTAACCCTAACCCTAACCTTAGCCCTAACCCTAACCCCTAACCCCTAACCGTAACGCTAACCCTAAGCCTAACCCCTAACCCCTAACCCCTAACCCTAACCATAACCCTAAACCCTAACCCTAACCCTAACCCTAACCCTAGCCCTAACCCTAGCCCTAAGTCGTACCCTAACCCTAAACCTAACCCTAACCCAACCTTAACCCTAAAACTAACCTTAGCCCTTAAAACTAACCTAATAGAAACCCTAACCCTAACTCCTAACCCTAAGCCTAACCTAACCCTAACCCTAACCCTAGCCGTAACCCTAACCCTAACCCTAACCCTAGACCTAACCCTAACCCTAACCCTAACCCTAACCTTAGCCCTAACCCTAACCCCTAACCCCTAACCGTAACGCTAACCCTAAGCCTAACCCCTAACCCCTAACCCCTAACCCTAACCATAACCCTAAACCCTAACCCTAACCCTAACCCTAACCCTAGCCCTAACCCTAGCCCTAAGTCGTACCCTAACCCTAATCCTAACCCTAACCCAACCTTAACCCTAAAACTAACCTTAGCCCTTAAAACTAACCTAATAGAAACCCTAACCCTAACTCCTAACCCTAAGCCTAACCTAACCCTAACCCTAACCCTAGCCGTAACCCTAACCCTAACCCTAACCGTAGCCCTAACCCTAACCCTAACCCTAAGCCTAACCTTAGCCCTAACCCTAACCCCTAACCCCTAACCGTAACGCTAACCCTAAGCCTAACCCCTAACCCCTAACCCCTAACCCTAACCATAACCCTAAACCCTAACCCTAACCCTAACCCTAACCCTAGCCCTAACCCTAGCCCTAAGTCGTACCCTAACCCTAAACCTAACCCTAACCCAACCTTAACCCTAAAACTAACCTTAGCCCTTAAAACTAACCTAATAGAAACCCTAACCCTAACTCCTAACCCTAAGCCTAACCTAACCCTAACCCTAACCCTAGCCGTAACCCTAACCCTAGCCCTAACCCTAACCCTAACCCTAACCCTAACCCTAACCTTAGCCCTAACCCTAACCCCTAACCCCTAACCGTAACGCTAACCCTAAGCCTAACCCCTAACCCCTAACCCCTAACCCTAACCATAACCCTAAACCCTAACCCTAACCCTAACCCTAACCCTAGCCCTAACCCTAGCCCTAAGTCGTACCCTAACCCTAATCCTAACCCTAACCCAACCTTAACCCTAAAACTAACCTTAGCCCTTAAAACTAACCTAATAGAAACCCTAACCCTAACTCCTAACCCTAAGCCTAACCTAACCCTAACCCTAACCCTAGCCGTAACCCTAACCCTAACCCTAACCCTAGACCTAACCCTAACACTAACCCTAACCCTAACCTTAGCCCTAACCCTAACCCCTAACCCCTAACCGTAACGCTAACCCTAAGCCTAACCCCTAACCCCTAACCCCTAACCCTAACCATAACCCTAAACCCTAACCCTAACCCTAACCCTAACCCTAGCCCTAACCCTAGCCCTAAGTCGTACCCTAACCCTAATCCTAACCCTAACCCAACCTTAACCCTAAAACTAACCTTAGCCCTTAAAACTAACCTAATAGAAACCCTAACCCTAACTCCTAACCCTAAGCCTAACCTAACCCTAACCCTAACCCTAGCCGTAACCCTAACCCTAACCCTAACCCTAGCCCTAACCCTAACCCCTAACCCCTAACCGTAACGCTAACCCTAAGCCTAACCCCTAACCCCTAACCCCTAACCCTAACCCTAAACCCTAACCCTAACCCTAACCCTAACCCTAGCCCTAACCCTAGCCCTAAGTCGTACCCTAACCCTAATCCTAACCCTAACCCAACCTTAACCCTAAAACTAACCTTAGCCCTTAAAACTAACCTAATAGAAACCCTAACCCTAACTCCTAACCCTAAGCCTAACCTAACCCTAACCCTAACCCTAGCCGTAACCCTAACCCTAACCCTAACCCTAGCCCTAACCCTAACCCTAACCTTAGCCCTAACCCTAACCCCTAACCCCTAACTGTAACGCTAACCCTAAGCCTAACCCCTAACCCCTAACCCCTAACCCTAACCATAACCCTAAACCCTAACCCTAACCCTAATCCTAACCCTAGCCCTAACCCTAGCCCTAAATCGTACCCTAACCCTAATCCTAACCCTAACCCAACCTTAACCCTAAAACTAACCTTAGCCCTTAAAACTAACCTAATAGAAACCCTAACCCTAACTCCTAACCCTAAGCCTAACCTAACCCTAACCCTAACCCTAGCCGTAACCCTAACCCTAACCCTAACCCTAGCCCTAACCCTAACCCTAACCCTAACCCTAACCTTAGCCCTAACCCTAACCCCTAACCCCTAACCGTAACGCTAACCCTAAGCCTAACCCCTAACCCCTAACACCTAACCCTAACCATAACCCTAAACCCTAACCCTAACCCTAGACCTAACCCTAGCCCTAAGTCGTACCCTAACCCTAAACCTAACCCTAACCCAACCTTAACCCTAAAGCTAACCTTAGCCTTTAAAACTAACCTAATAGAAACCCTAACCCTAACTCCTAACCCTAAGCCGAACCTAACCCTAAGCCTAACCCTAGCCGTAACCCTAACCCTAGCCCTAACCCTAGCCCTAACCCTAACCCTAACCTTAGCCCTAACCCTAACCCCTAACCCCTAACCGTAACGCTAACCCTAAGCCTAACCCCTAACCCCTAACCCCTAACCCTAACCATAACCCTAAACCCTAACCCTAACCCTAACCCTAACCCTAGCCCTAACCCTAGCCCTAAGTCGTACCCTAACCCTAATCCTAACCCTAACCCAACCTTAACCCTAAAACTAACCTTAGCCCTTAAAACTAACCTAATAGAAACCCTAACCCTAACTCCTAACCCTAAGCCTAACCTAACCCTAACCCTAACCCTAGCCGTAACCCTAACCCTAACCCTAACCCTAGACCTAACCCTAACCCTAACCCTAACCCTAACCTTAGCCCTAACCCTAACCCCTAACCCCTAACCGTAACGCTAACCCTAAGCCTAACCCCTAACCCCTAACCCCTAACCCTAACCATAACCCTAAACCCTAACCCTAACCCTAACCCTAACCCTAGCCCTAACCCTAGCCCTAAGTCGTACCCTAACCCTAAACCTAACCCTAACCCAACCTTAACCCTAAAACTAACCTTAGCCCTTAAAACTAACCTAATAGAAACCCTAACCCTAACTCCTAACCCTAAGCCTAACCTAACCCTAACCCTAACCCTAGCCGTAACCCTAACCCTAACCCTAACCCTAGCCCTAACCCTAACCCCTAACCCCTAACCGTAACGCTAACCCTAAGCCTAACCCCTAACCCCTAACCCCTAACCCTAACCCTAAACCCTAACCCTAACCCTAACCCTAACCCTAGCCCTAACCCTAGCCCTAAGTCGTACCCTAACCCTAATCCTAACCCTAACCCAACCTTAACCCTAAAACTAACCTTAGCCCTTAAAACTAACCTAATAGAAACCCTAACCCTAACTCCTAACCCTAAGCCTAACCTAACCCTAACCCTAACCCTAGCCGTAACCCTAACCCTAACCCTAAACCTAGCCCTAACCCTAACCCTAACCCTAACCCTAACCTTAGCCCTAACCCTAACCCCTAACCCCTAACCGTAACGCTAACCCTAAGCCTAACCCCTAACCCCTAACCCCTAACCCTAACCATAACCCTAAACCCTAACCCTAACCCTAGCCCTAACCCTAGCCCTAAGTCGTACCCTAACCCTAATCCTAACCCTAACCCAACCTTAACCCTAAAACTAACCTTTGCCCTTAAAACTAACCTAATAGAAACCCTAACCCTAACTCCTAACCCTAAGCCGAACCTAACCCTAACCCTAACCCTAGCCGTAACCCTAACCCTAGCCCTAACCCTAACCCTAACCCTAACCCTAACCTTAGCCCTAACCCTAACCCCTAACCCCTAACCGTAACGCTAACCCTAAGCCTAACCCCTAACCCCTAACCCCTAACCCTAACCATAACCCTAAACCCTAACCCTAACCCTAACCCTAACCCTAGCCCTAACCCTAGCCCTAAGTCGTACCCTAACCCTAATCCTAACCCTAACCCAACCTTAACCCTAAAACTAACCTTAGCCCTTAAAACTAACCTAATAGAAACCCTAACCCTAACTCCTAACCCTAAGCCTAACCTAACCCTAACCCTAACCCTAGCCGTAACCCTAACCCTAACCCTAACCCTAGATCTAACCCTAACCCTAACCCTAACCCTAACCTTAGCCCTAACCCTAACCCCTAACCCCTAACCGTAACGCTAACCCTAAGCCTAACCCCTAACCCCTAACCCCTAACCCTAACCATAACCCTAAACCCTACACCCTCACCCTAACCCTAACCCTAGCACTAACCCTAGCCCTAAGTCGTACCCTAACCCTAAACCTAACCCTAACCCAACCTTAACCCTAAAACTAACCTTAGCCCTTAAAACTAACCTAATAGAAACC
>NC_134185.1:22688458-22723458 GCF_964188355.1 Buteo buteo
AAGTCGTACCCTAACCCTAATCCTAACCCTAACCCAACCTTAACCCTAAAGCTAACCTTAGCCCTTAAAACTAACCTAATAGAAACCATAACCCTAACTCCTAACCCTAAGCCTAACCTAACCCTAACCCTAACCCTAGCCGTAAACCTAACCCTAACCCTAACCCTAGCCCTAACCCTAACCCTAACCCTAACCCTAACCTTAGCCCTAACCCTAACCCCTAACCCCTAACCGTAACTCTAACCCTAAGCCTAACCCCTAACCCCTAACCCCTAACCCTAACCATAACCCTAAACCCTAACCCTAACCCTAACCCTAACCCTAGCCCTAACCCTAGCCCTAAGTCGTACCCTAACCCTAATCCTAACCCTAACCCAACCTTAACCCTAAAACTAACCTTAGCCCTTAAAACTAACCTAATAGAAACCCTAACCCTAACTCCTAACCCTAAGCCTAACCTAACCCTAACCCTAACCCTAGCCGTAACCCTAACCCTAACCCTAACCCTAGCCCTAACCCTAACCCTAACCCTAACCCTAACCTTAGCCCTAACCCTAACCCCTAACCCCTAACCGTAACGCTAACCCTAAGCCTAACCCCTAACCCCTAACCCCTAACCCTAACCATAACCCTAAACCCTAACCCTAACCCTAACCCTAACCCTAGCCCTAACCCTAGCCCTAAGTCGTACCCTAACCCTAATCCTAACCCTAACCCAACCTTAACCCTAAAACTAACCTTAGCCCTTAAAACTAACCTAATAGAAACCCTAACCCTAACTCCTAACCCTAAGCCTAACCTAACCCTAACCCTAACCCTAGCCGTAACCCTAAACCTAACCCTAACCCTAACCCTAACCCTAACCCTAACCTTAGCCCTAACCCTAACCCCTAACCCCTAACCCTAAGCCTAACCCCTAACCCTAACCATAACCCAAAACCGTAACCCTAACCCTAACCCTAACCCTAGCCCTAACCCTAGCCCTAAGTCGTACCCTAACCCTAATCCTAACCCTAACCCAACCTTAACCCTAAAACTAACCTTAGCCCTTAAAACTAACCTAATAGAAACCCTAACCCTAACTCCTAACCCTAAGCCTAACCTAACCCTAACCCTAACCCTAGCCCTAACCCTAACCCTAACCCTAACCCTAACCTTAGCCCTAACCCTAACCCCTAACCCTTAACCGTAACGCTAACCCTAAGCCTAACCCCTAACCCCTAACCCCTAACCCTAACCATAACCCTAAACCCTAACCCTAACCCTAACCCTAATCCTAGCCCTAAACCTAGCCCTAAGTCGTACCCTAACCCTAATCCTAACCCTAACCCAACCTTAACCCTAAAACTAACCTTAGCCCTTAAAACTAACCTAATAGAAACCCTAACCCTAACTCCTAACCCTAAGCCTAACCTAACCCTAACCCTAACCCTAGCCGTAACCCTAACCCTAACCCTAACCCTAGCCCTAACCCTAACCCTAACCCTAACCCTAACCTTAGCCCTAACCCTAACCTCTAACCCCTAACCGTAATGCTAACCCTAAGCCTAACCCCTAACCCCTAACCCCTAACCCTAACCATAACCCTAAACCCTAACCCTAACCCTAACCCTAACCCTAGCCCTAACCCTAGCCCTAAGTCGTACCCTAACCCTAATCCTAACCCTAACCCAACCTTAACCCTAAAACTAACCTTAGCCCTTAAAACTAACCTAATAGAAACCCTAACCCTAACTCCTAACCCTAAGCCTAACCTAACCCTAACCCTAACCCTAACCCTAGCCGTAACCCTAACCCTAACCCTAACCCTAGCCCTAACCCTAACCCTAACCCTAACCCTAACCTTAGCCCTAACCCTAACCCCTAACCCCTAACCGTAACGCTAACCCTAAGCCTAACCCCTAACCCCTAACCCCTAACCCTAACCATAACCCTAAACATAACCCCTAACCCTAACCCTAACCCTAGCCCTAACCCTAACCCTAAGTCGTACCCTAACCCTAATCCTAACCCTAACCCAACCTTAACCCTAAAACTAACCTTAGCCCTTAAAACTAACCTAATAGAAACCCTAACCCTAACTCCTAACCCTAAGCCTAACCTAACCCTAACCCTAGCCCTAACCCTAACCCTAACTCCTAACCCTAAGCCTAACCTAACCCTAACCCTAACCCTAGCCGTAACCCTAACCCTAACCCTAACCCTAGCCCTAACCCTAACCCTAACCCTAACCCTAACCTTAGCCCTAACCCTAACCCCTAACCCCTAACCGTAACGCTAACCCTAAGCCTAACCCCTAACCCCTAACCCCTAACCCTAACCATAACCCTAAACCCTAACCCTAACCCTAACCCTAACCCTAGCCCTAACCCTAGCCCTAAATCGTACCCTAACCCTAATCCTAACCCTAACCCAACCTTAACCCTAAAACTAACCTTAGCCCTTAAAACTAACCTAATAGAAACCCTAACCCTAACTCCTAACCCTAAGCCTAACCTAACCCTAACCCTAACCCTAGCCGTAACCCTAACCCTAACCCTAACCCTAACCTTAGCCCTAACCCTAACCCCAACCCCTAACCCTATGCCTAACCCCTAACCCTAACCATAACCCAAAACCGTAACCCTAACCCTAACCCTAACCCTAGCCCTAACCCTAGCCCTAAGTCGTACCCTAACCCTAATCCTAACCCTAACCCAACCTTAACCCTAAAACTAACCTTAGCCCTTAAAACTAACCTAATAGAAACCCTAACCCTAACTCCTAACCCTAAGCCTAACCTAACCCTAACCCTAACCCTAGCCCTAACCCTAACCCTAACCCTAACCCTAACCTTAGCCCTAACCCTAACCCCTAACCCTTAACCGTAACGCTAACCCTAAGCCTAACCCCTAACCCCTAACCCCTAACCCTAACCATAACCCTAAACCCTAACCCTAACCCTAACCCTAACCCTAGCCCTAAACCTAGCCCTAAGTCGTACCCTAACCCTAATCCTAACCCTAACCCAACCTTAACCCTAAAACTAACCTTAGCCCTTAAAACTAACCTAATAGAAACCCTAACCCTAACTCCTAACCCTAAGCCTAACCTAACCCTAACCCTAACCCTAGCCGTAACCCTAACCCTAACCCTAACCCTAGCCCTAACCCTAACCCTAACCCTAACCTTAGCCCTAACCCTAACCTCTAACCCCTAACCGTAACGCTAACCCTAAGCCTAACCCCTAACCCCTAACCCCTAACCCTAACCATAACCCTAAACCCTAACCCTAACCCTAACCCTAACCCTAGCCCTAACCCTAGCCCTAAGTCGTACCCTAACCCTAATCCTAACCCTAACCCAACCTTAACCCTAAAACTAACCTTAGCCCTTAAAACTAACCTAATAGAAACCCTAACCCTAACTCCTAACCCTAAGCCTAACCTAACCCTAACCCTAACCCTAACCCTAGCCGTAACCCTAACCCTAACCCTAACCCTAGCCCTAACCCTAACCCTAACCCTAACCCTAACCTTAGCCCTAACCCTAACCCCTAACCCCTAACCGTAACGCTAACCCTAAGCCTAACCCCTAACCCCTAACCCTTAACCCTAACCATAACGCTAAACATAACCCCTAACCCTAACCCTAACCCTAGCCCTAAACCTAGCCCTAAGTCGTACCCTAACCCTAATCCTAACCCTAACCCAACCTTAACCCTAAAACTAACCTTAGCCCTTAAAACTAACCTAATAGAAACCCTAACCCTAAATCCTAACCCTAAGCCTAACCTAACCCTAACCCTAACCCTAGCCGTAACCCTAACCCTAACCCTAACCCTAGCCCTAACCCTAACCCTAACCCTAACCTTAGCCCTAACCCTAACCCCTAACCCCTAACCGTAACGCTAACCCTAAGCCTAACCCCTAACCCCTAACCCCTAACCCTAACCATAACCCTAAACATAACCCCTAACCCTGACCCTAACCCTAGCCCTAACCCTAGCCCTAAGTCGTACCCTAACCCTAATCCTAACCCTAACCCAACCTTAACCCTAAAACTAACCTTAGCCCTTAAAACTAACCTAATAGAAACCCTAACCCTAACTCCTAACCCTAAGCCTAACCTAACCCTAACCCTAACCCTAGCCGTAACCCTAACCCTAACCCTAACCCTAGCCCTAACCCTAACCCTAACCCTAACCCTAACCTTAGCCCTAACCCTAACCCCTAACCCCTAACCGTAACGCTAACCCTAAGCCTAACCCCTAACCCCTAACCCCTAACCCTAACCATAACCCTAAACCCTAACCCTAACCCTAACCCTAACCCTAGCCCTAACCCTAGCCCTAAGTCGTACCCTAACCCTAATCCTAACCCTAACCCAACCTTAACCCTAAAACTAACCTTAGCCCTTAAAACTAACCTAATAGAAACCCTAACCCTAACTCCTAACCCTAAGCCTAACCTAACCCTAACCCTAACCCTAGCCGTAACCCTAAACCTAACCCTAACCCTAACCCTAACCCTAACCCTAACCTTAGCCCTAACCCTAACCCCTAACCCCTAACCCTAAGCCTAACCCCTAACCCTAACCATAACCCAAAACCGTAACCCTAACCCTAACCCTAACCCTAGCCCTAACCCTAGCCCTAAGTCGTACCCTAACCCTAATCCTAACCCTAACCCAACCTTAACCCTAAAACTAACCTTAGCCCTTAAAACTAACCTAATAGAAACCCTAACCCTAACTCCTAACCCTAAGCCTAACCTAACCCTAACCCTAAACCTAGCCCTAACCCTAACCCTAACCCTAACCCTAACCTTAGCCCTAACCCTAACCCCTAACCCTTAACTGTAACGCTAACCCTAAGCCTAACCCCTAACCCCTAACCCCTAACCCTAACCATAACCCTAAACCCTAACCCTAACCCTAACCCTAATCCTAGCCCTAAACCTAGCCCTAAGTCGTACCCTAACCCTAATCCTAACCCTAACCCAACCTTAACCCTAAAACTAACCTTAGCCCTTAAAACTAACCTAATAGAAACCCTAACCCTAACTCCTAACCCTAAGCCTAACCTAACCCTAACCCTAACCCTAGCCGTAACCCTAACCCTAACCCTAACCCTAGCCCTAACCCTAACCCTAACCCTAACCCTAACCTTAGCCCTAACCCTAACCTCTAACCCCTAACCGTAACGCTAACCCTAAGCCTAACCCCTAACCCCTAACCCCTAACCCTAACCATAACCCTAAACCCTAACCCTAACCCTAACCCTAACCCTAGCCCTAACCCTAGCCCTAAGTCGTACCCTAACCCTAATCCTAACCCTAACCCAACCTTAACCCTAAAACTAACCTTAGCCCTTAAAACTAACCTAATAGAAACCCTAACCCTAACTCCTAACCCTAAGCCTAACCTAACCCTAACCCTAACCCTAACCCTAGCCGTAACCCTAACCCTAACCCTAACCCTAGCCCTAACCCTAACCCTAACCCTAACCCTAACCTTAGCCCTAACCCTAACCCCTAACCCCTAACCGTAACGCTAACCCTAAGCCTAACCCCTAACCCCTAACCCCTAACCCTAACCATAACCCTAAACATAACCCCTAACCCTAACCCTAACCCTAGCCCTAAACCTAGCCCTAAGTCGTACCCTAACCCTAATCCTAACCCTAACCCAACCTTAACCCTAAAACTAACCTTAGCCCTTAAAACTAACCTAATAGAAACCCTAACCCTAACTCCTAACCCTAAGCCTAACCTAACCCTAACCCTAACCCTAGCCGTAACCCTAACCCTAACCCTAACCCTAGCCCTAACCCTAACCCTAACCCTAACCCTAACCTTAGCCCTAACCCTAACCCCTAACCCCTAACCGTAACGCTAACCCTAAGCCTAACCCCTAACCCCTAACCCCTAACCCTAACCATAACCCTAAACCCTAACCCTAACCCTAACCCTAACCCTAGCCCTAACCCTAGCCCTAAGTCGTACCCTAACCCTAATCCTAACCCTAACCCAACCTTAACCCTAAAACTAACCTTAGCCCTTAAAACTAACCTAATAGAAACCCTAACCCTAACTCCTAACCCTAAGCCTAACCTAACCCTAACCCTAACCCTAGCCGTAACCCTAAACCTAACCCTAACCCTAACCCTAACCCTAACCCTAACCTTAGCCCTAACCCTAACCCCTAACCCCTAACCCTAAGCCTAACCCCTAACCCTAACCATAACCCAAAACCGTAACCCTAACCCTAACCCTAACCCTAGCCCTAACCCTAGCCCTAAGTCGTACCCTAACCCTAATCCTAACCCTAACCCAACCTTAACCCTAAAACTAACCTTAGCCCTTAAAACTAACCTAATAGAAACCCTAACCCTAACTCCTAACCCTAAGCCTAACCTAACCCTAACCCTAAACCTAGCCCTAACCCTAACCCTAACCCTAACCCTAACCTTAGCCCTAACCCTAACCCCTAACCCTTAACTGTAACGCTAACCCTAAGCCTAACCCCTAACCCCTAACCCCTAACCCTAACCATAACCCTAAACCCTAACCCTAACCCTAACCCTAATCCTAGCCCTAAACCTAGCCCTAAGTCGTACCCTAACCCTAATCCTAACCCTAACCCAACCTTAACCCTAAAACTAACCTTAGCCCTTAAAACTAACCTAATAGAAACCCTAACCCTAACTCCTAACCCTAAGCCTAACCTAACCCTAACCCTAACCCTAGCCGTAACCCTAACCCTAACCCTAACCCTAGCCCTAACCCTAACCCTAACCCTAACCCTAACCTTAGCCCTAACCCTAACCTCTAACCCCTAACCGTAACGCTAACCCTAAGCCTAACCCCTAACCCCTAACCCCTAACCCTAACCATAACCCTAAACCCTAACCCTAACCCTAACCCTAACCCTAGCCCTAACCCTAGCCCTAAGTCGTACCCTAACCCTAATCCTAACCCTAACCCAACCTTAACCCTAAAACTAACCTTAGCCCTTAAAACTAACCTAATAGAAACCCTAACCCTAACTCCTAACCCTAAGCCTAACCTAACCCTAACCCTAACCCTAACCCTAGCCGTAACCCTAACCCTAACCCTAACCCTAGCCCTAACCCTAACCCTAACCCTAACCCTAACCTTAGCCCTAACCCTAACCCCTAACCCCTAACCGTAACGCTAACCCTAAGCCTAACCCCTAACCCCTAACCCCTAACCCTAACCATAACCCTAAACCCTAACCCTAACCCTAACCCTAACCCTAGCCCTAACCCTAGCCCTAAGTCGTACCCTAACCCTAATCCTAACCCTAACCCAACCTTAACCCTAAAACTAACCTTAGCCCTTAAAACTAACCTAATAGAAACCCTAACCCTAACTCCTAACCCTAAGCCTAACCTAACCCTAACCCTAACCCTAGCCGTAACCCTAACCCTAACCCTAACCCTAGCCCTAACCCTAACCCTAACCCTAACCCTAACCCCTAACCGTAACGCTAACCCTAAGCCTAACCCCTAACCCCTAACCCCTAACCCTAACCATAACCCTAAACCCTAACCCTAATCCTAACCCTAACCCTAGCCCTAACCCTAGCCCTAAGTCGTACCCTAACCCTAATCCTAACCCTAACCCAACCTTAACCCTAAAACTAACCTTAGCCCTTAAAACTAACCTAATAGAAACCCTAACCCTAACTCCTAACCCTAAGCCTAACCTAACCCTAACCCTAACCCTAGCCGTAACCCTAACCCTAACCCTAACCCTAGCCCTAACCCTAACCCTAACCCTAACCCTAACCTTAGCCCTAACCCTAACCCCTAACCCCTAACCGTAACGCTAACCCTAAGCCTAACCCCTAACCCCTAACCCCTAACCCTAACCATAACCCTAAACCCTAACCCTAACCCTAACCCTAACCCTAGCCCTAACCCTAGCCCTAAGTCGTACCCTAACCCTAATCCTAACCCTAACCCAACCTTAACCCTAAAACTAACCTTAGCCCTTAAAACTAACCTAATAGAAACCCTAACCCTAACTCCTAACCCTAAGCCTAACCTAACCCTAACCCTAACCCTAGCCGTAACCCTAACCCTAACCCTAACCCTAGCCCTAACCCTAACCCTAACCCTAACCCTAACCTTAGCCCTAACCCTAACCTCTAACCCCTAACCGTAACGCTAACCCTAAGCCTAACCCCTAACCCCTAACCCCTAACCCTAACCATAACCCTAAACCCTAACCCTAGCCCTAACCCTAACCCTAGCCCTAACCCTAGCCCTAAGTCGTACCCTAACCCTAATCCTAACCCTAACCCAACCTTAACCCTAAAACTAACCTTAGCCCTTAAAACTAACCTAATAGAAACCCTAACCCTAACTCCTAACCCTAAGCCTAAACTAACCCTAACCCTAACCCTAGCCGTAACCCTAACCCTAACCCTAACCCTAGCCCTAACCCTAACCCTAACCCTAACCCTAGCCCTAACCCTAACCCTAACCCTAACCCTAACCTTAGCCCTAACCCTAACCCCTAACCCCTAACCGTAACGCTAACCCTAAGCCTAACCCCTAACCCCTAACCCCTAACCCTAACCATAACCCTAAACATAACCCCTAACCCTAACCCTAACCCTAGCCCTAAACCTAGCCCTAAGTCGTACCCTAACCCTAATCCTAACCCTAACCCAACCTTAACCCTAAAACTAACCTTAGCCCTTAAAACTAACCTAATAGAAACCCTAACCCTAAATCCTAACCCTAAGCCTAACCTAACCCTAACCCTAACCCTAGCCGTAACCCTAACCCTAACCCTAACCCTAGCCCTAACCCTAACCCTAACCCTAACCCTAACCTTAGCCCTAACCCTAACCCCTAACCCCTAACCGTAACGCTAACCCTAAGCCTAACCCCTAACCCCTAACCCCTAACCCCTAACCCTAACCATAACCCTAAACCCTAACCCTAACCCTAACCCTAACCCTAGCCCTAACCCTAGCCCTAAGTCGTACCCTAACCCTAATCCTAACCCTAACCCAACCTTAACCCTAAAACTAACCTTAGCCCTTAAAACTAACCTAATAGAAACCCTAACCCTAACTCCTAACCCTAAGCCTAACCTAATCCTAACCCTAACCCTAGCCGTAACCCTAACCCTAACCCTAACCCTAGCCCTAACCCTAACCCTAACCCTAACCCTAACCTTAGCCCTAACCCTAACCCCTAACCCCTAACCGTAACGCTAACCCTAAGCCTAACCCCTAACCCCTAACCCCTAACCCTAACCATAACCCTAAACCCTAACCCTAACCCTAACCCTAACCCTAGCCCTAACCCTAGCCCTAAGTCGTACCCTAACCCTAATCCTAACCCTAACCCAACCTTAACCCTAAAACTAACCTTAGCCCTTAAAACTAACCTAATAGAAACCCTAACCCTAACTCCCAACCCTAAGCCTAACCTAACCCTAACCCTAACCCTAGCCGTAACCCTAACCCTAACCCTAACCCTAGCCCTAACCCTAACCCTAACCCTAACCCTAACCTTAGCCCTAACCCTAACCCCTAACCCCTAACCGTAACGCTAACCCTAAGCCTAACCCCTAACCCCTAACCCCTAACCCTAACCATAACCCTAAACCCTAACCCTAACCCTAGCCCTAACCCTAGCCCTAAGTCGTACCCTAACCCTAATCCTAACCCTAACCCAACCTTAACCCTAAAACTAACCTTAGCCCTTAAAACTAACCTAATAGAAACCCTAACCCTAACTCCTAACCCTAAGCCTAACCTAACCCTAACCCTAACCCTAGCCGTAACCCTAACCCTAACCCTAACCCTAGCCCTAACCCTAACCCTAACCCTAACCCTAACCTTAGCCCTAACCCTAACCCCTAACCCCTAACCGTAACGCTAACCCTAAGCCTAACCCCTAACCCCTAACCCCTAACCCCTAACCCTAACCATAACCCTAAACCCTAACCCTAACCCTAACCCTAACCCTAGCCCTAACCCTAGACCTAAGTCGTACCCTAACCCTAATCCTAACCCTAACCCAACCTTAACCCTAAAACTAACCTTAGCCCTTAAAACTAACCTAATAGAAACCCTAACCCTAACTCCTAACCCTAAGCCTAACCTAACCCTAACCCTAACCCTAGCCGTAACCCTAACCCTAACCCTAGCACTAACCCTAACCCTAACCCTAACCCTAACCCTAACCTTAGCCCTAACCCTAACCCCTAACCCCTAACCGTAACGCTAACCCTAAGCCTAACCCCTAACCCCTAACCCCTAACCCTAACCATAACGCTAAACCCTAACCCTAACCCTAACCCTAGCCCTAACCCTAGCCCTAAGTCGTACCCTAACCCTAATCCTAACCCTAACCCAACCTTAACCCTAAAACTAACCTTAGCCCTTAAAACTAACCTAATAGAAACCCTAACCCTAACTCCTAACCCTAAGCCTAACCTAACCCTAACCCTAAGCCTAGCCGTAACCCTAACCCTAACCCTAACCCTAGCCCTAACCCTAACCCTAACCTTAGCCCTAACCCTAACCCCTAACCCCTAACCGTAACGCTAACCCTAAGCCTAACCCCTAACCCCTAACCCTAACCATAACCCTAAACCCTAACCCTAACCCTAACCCTAACCCTAGCCCTAACCCTAGCCCTAAGTCGTACCCTAACCCTAATCCTAACCCTAACCCAACCTTAACCCTAAAACTAACCTTAGCCCTTAAAACTAACCTAATAGAAACCCTAACCCTAACTCCTAACCCTAAGCCTAACCTAACCCTAACCCTAACCCTAGCCGTAACCCTAACCCTAACCCTAACCGTAGCCCTAACCCTAACCCTAACCCTAAGCCTAACCTTAGCCCTAACCCTAACCCCTAACCCCTAACCGTAACGCTAACCCTAAGCCTAACCCCTAACCCCTAACCCCTAACCCTAACCATAACCCTAAACCCTAACCCTAACCCTAACCCTAACCCTAGCCCTAACCCTAGCCCTAAGTCGTACCCTAACCCTAATCCTAACCCTAACCCAACCTTAACCCTAAAACTAACCTTAGCCCTTAAAACTAACCTAATAGAAACCCTAACCCTAACTCCTAACCCTAACCCTAACCTTAGCCCTAACCCTAACCCCTAACCCCTAACCGTAACGCTAACCCTAAGCCTAACCCCTAACCCCTAACCCCTAACCCTAACCATAACCCTAAACCCTAACCCTAACCCTAACCCTAACCCTAGCCCTAACCCTAGCCCTAAGTCGTACCCTAACCCTAATCCTAACCCTAACCCAACCTTAACCCTAAAACTAACCTTAGCCCTTAAAACTAACCTAATAGAAACCCTAACCCTAACTCCTAACCCTAGCCGTAACCCTAACCCTAACCCTAGCCGTAACCCTAACCCTAACCCTAACCCTAGCCCTAACCCTAACCCTAACCCTAACCCTAACCTTAGCCCTAACCCTAACCCCTAACCCTTAACCGTAACGCTAACCCTAAGCCTAACCCCTAACCCCTAACCCCTAACCCTAACCATAACCCTAAACCCTAACCCTAACCCTAACCCTAACCCTAGCCCTAACCCTAGCCCTAAGTCGTACCCTAACCCTAATCCTAACCCTAACCCAACCTTAACCCTAAAACTAACCTTAGCCCTTAAAACTAACCTAATAGAAACCCTAACCCTAACTCCTAACCCTAAGCCTAACCTAACCCTAACCCTAACCCTAGCCGTAACCCTAACCCTAACCCTAACCCTAGCCCTAACCCTAACCCTAACCTTAGCCCTAACCCTAACCCCTAACCCCTAACCGTAACGCTAACCCTAAGCCTAACCCCTAACCCCTAACCCCTAACCCTAACCATAACCCTAAACCCTAACCCTAACCCTAACCCTAACCCTAGCCCTAACCCTAGCCCTAAGTCGTACCCTAACCCTAATCCTAACCCTAACCCAACCTTAACCCTAAAACTAACCTTAGCCCTTAAAACTAACCTAATAGAAACCCTAACCCTAACTCCTAACCCTAAGCCTAACCTAACCCTAACCCTAACCCTAGCCGTAACCCTAACCCTAACCCTAACCCTAGCCCTAACCCTAACCCTAACCCTAACCCTAACCTTAGCCCTAACCCTAACCCCTAACCCCTAACCGTAACGCTAACCCTAAGCCTAACCCCTAACCCCTAACCCCTAACCCTAACCATAACCCTAAACATAACCCCTAACCCTAACCCTAACCCTAGCCCTAACCCTAGCCCTAAGTCGTACCCTAACCTTAATCCTAACCCTAACACAACCTTAACCCTAAAACTAACCTTAGCCCTTAAAACTAACCTAATAGAAACCCTAACCCTAACTCCTAACCCTAAGCCTAACCTAACCCTAACCCTAACCCTAGCCGTAACCCTAACCCTAACCCTAACCCTAGCCCTAACCCTAACCCTAACCCTAACCCTAACCTTAGCCCTAACCCTAACCCCTAACCCCTAACCGTAACGCTAACCCTAAGCCTAACCCCTAACCCCTAACCCCTAACCTTAACCCTAACCCTAACCCTAACCCTAACCCTAGCCCTAACCCTAGCCCTAAGTCGTACCCTAACCCTAATCCTAACCCTAACCCAACCTTAACCCTAAAACTAACCTTAGCCCTTAAAACTAACCTAATAGAAACCCTAACCCTAACTCCTAACCCTAAGCCTAACCTAACCCTAACCCTAACCCTAGCCGTAACCCTAACACTAACCCTAACCCTAGCCCTAACCCTAACCCTAACCCTAACCCTAACCTTAGCCCTAACCCTAACCCCTAACCCCTAACCGTAACGCTAACCCTAAGCCTAACCCCTAACCCCTAACCCCTAACCCTAACCATAACCCTAAACCCTAACCCTAACCCTAACCCTAACCCTAGCCCTAACCCTAGCCCTAAGTCGTACCCTAACCCTAATCCTAACCCTAACCCAACCTTAACCCTAAAACTAACCTTAGCCCTTAAAACTAACCTAATAGAAACCCTAACCCTAACTCCTAACCCTAAGCCTAACCTAACCCTAACCCTAACCCTAGCCGTAACCCTAACCCTAACCCTAACCCTAGCCCTAACCCTAACCCTAACCTTAGCCCTAACCCTAACCCCTAACCCCTAACCGTAACGCTAACCCTAAGCCTAACCCCTAACCCCTAACCCCTAACCCTAACCATAACCCTAAACCCTAACCCTAACCCTAACCCTAACCCTAGCCCTAACCCTAGCCCTAAGTCGTACCCTAACCCTAATCCTAACCCTAACCCAACCTTAACCCTAAAACTAACCTTAGCCCTTAAAACTAACCTAATAGAAACCCTAACCCTAACTCCTAACCCTAAGCCTAACCTAACCCTAACCCTAACCCTAGCCGTAACCCTAACCCTAACCCTAACCCTAGCCCTAACCCTAACCCTAACCCTAACCCTAACCTTAGCCCTAACCCTAACCCCTAACCCCTAACCGTAACGCTAACCCTAAGCCTAACCCCTAACCCCTAACCCCTAACCCTAACCATAACCCTAAACCCTAACCCTAACCCTAACCCTAACCCTAGCCCTAAGTCGTACCCTAACCCTAATCATAACCCTAACCCAACCTTAACCCTAAAACTAACCTTAGCCCTTAAAACTAACCTAATAGAAACCCTAACCCTAACTCCTAACCCTAAGCCTAACCTAACCCTAACCCTAACCCTAGCCGTAACCCTAACCCTAACCCTAACCCTAGCCAAAACCCTAACCCTAACCCTAACCCTAACCTTAGCCCTAACCCTAACCCCTAACCCCTAACCGTAACGCTAACCCTAAGCCTAACCCCTAACCCCTAACCCCTAACCCTAACCATAACCCTAAACCCTAACCCTAACCCTAACCCTAACCCTAGCCCTAACCCTAGCCCTAAATCGTACCCTAACCCTAATCCTAACCCTAACCCAACCTTAACCCTAAAACTAACCTTAGCCCTTAAAACTAACCTAATAGAAACCCTAACCCTAACTCCTAACCCTAAGCCTAACCTAACCCTAACCCTAACCCTAGCCGTAACCCTAACCCTAACCCTAACCCTAGCCCTAACCCTAACCCTAACCCTAACCCTAACCTTAGCCCTAACCCTAACCCCTAACCCCTAACCGTAACGCTAACCCTAAGCCTAACCCCTAACCCCTAACCCCTAACCCTAACCATAACCCTAAACCCTAACCCTAACCCTAACCCTAACCCTAGCCCTAACCCTAGCCCTAAATCGTACCCTAACCCTAATCCTAACCCTAACCCAACCTTAACCCTAAAACTAACCTTAGCCCTTAAAACTAACCTAATAGAAACCCTAACCCTAACTCCTAACCCTAAGCCTAACCTAACCCTAACCCTAACCCTAGCCGTAACCCTAACCCTAACCCTAACCCTAGCCCTAACCCTAACCCTAACCTTAGCCCTAACCCTAACCCCTAACCCCTAACCGTAACGCTAACCCTAAGCCTAACCCCTAACCCCTAACCCCTAACCCTAACCATAACCCTAAACCCTAACCCTAACCCTGACCCTAACCCTAGCCCTAACCCTAGCCCTAAGTCGTACCCTAACCCTAATCCTAACCCTAACCCAACCTTAACCCTAAAACTAACCTTAGCCCTTAAAACTAACCTAATAGAAACCCTAACCCTAACTCCTAACCCTAAGCCTAACCTAACCCTAACCCTAACCCTAGCCGTAACCCTAACCCTAACCCTAACCCTAGCCCTAACCCTAACCCTAACCCTAACCCTAACCTTAGCCCTAACCCTAACCCCTAACCCCTAACCGTAACGCTAACCCTAAGCCTAACCCCTAACCCCTAACCCCTAACCCTAACCATAACCCTAAACCCTAACCCTAACCCTAACCCTAACCCTAGCCCTAACCCTAGCCCTAAATCGTACCGTAACCCTAATCCTAACCCTAACCCAACCTTAACCCTAAAACTAACCTTAGCCCTTAAAACTAACCTAATAGAAAGCCTAACCCTAACTCCTAACCCTAAGCCTAACCTAACCCTAACCCTAACCCTAGCCGTAACCCTAACCCTAACCCTAACCCTAGCCCTAACCCTAACCGTAACCTTAGCCCTAACCCTAACCCCTAACCCCTAACCGTAACGCTAACCCTAAGCCTAACCCCTAACCCCTAACCCCTAACCCTAACCATAACCCTAAACCCTAACCCTAACCCTGACCCTAACCCTAGCCCTAACCCTAGCCCTAAGTCGTACCCTAACCCTAATCCTAACCCTAACCCAACCTTAACCCTAAAACTAACCTTAGCCCTTAAAACTAACCTAATAGAAACCCTAACCCTAACTCCTAACCCTAAGCCTAACCTAACCCTAACCCTAACCCTAGCCGTAACCCTAACCCTAACCCTAACCCTAGCCCTAACCCTAACCCTAACCCTAACCCTAACCTTAGCCCTAACCCTAACCCCTAACCCCTAACCGTAACGCTAACCCTAAGCCTAACCCCTAACCCCTAACGCCTAACCCTAACCATAACCCTAAACCCTAACCCTAACCCTAACCCTAACCCTAGCCCTAACCCTAGCCCTAAATCGTACCCTAACCCTAATCCTAACCCTAAACCAACCTTAACCCTAAAACTAACCTTAGCCCTTAAAACTAACCTAATAGAAACCCTAACCCTAACTCCTAACCCTAAGCCTAACCTAACCCTAACCCTAACCCTAGCCGTAATCCTAACCCTAACCCTAACCCTAGCCCTAACCCTAACCCTAACCTTAGCCCTAACCCTAACCCCTAACCCCTAACCGTAACGCTAACCCTAAGCCTAACCCCTAACCCCTAACCCCTAACCCTAACCATAACCCTAAACCCTAACCCTAACCCTGACCCTAACCCTAGCCCTAACCCTAGCCCTAAGTCGTACCCTAACCCTAATCCTAACCCTAACCCAACCTTAACCCTAAAACTAACCTTAGCCCTTAAAACTAACCTAATAGAAACCCTAACCCTAACTCCTAACCCTAAGCCTAACCTAACCATAACCCTAACCCTAGCAGTAACCCTAACCCTAACCCTAACCCTAGCCCTAACCCTAACCCTAACCCTAACCCTAACCTTAGCCCTAACCCTAACCCCTAACCCCTAACCGTAACGCTAACCCTAAGCCTAACCCCTAACCCCTAACCCCTAACCCTAACCATAACCCTAAACCCTAACCCTAACCCTAACCCTAACCCTAGCCCTAACCCTAGCCCTAAGTCGTACCCTAACCCTAATCCTAACCCTAACCCAACCTTAAACCTAAAACTAACCTTAGCCCTTAAAACTAACCTAATAGAAACCCTAACCCTAACTCCTAACCCTAAGCCTAACCTAACCCTAACCCTAACCCTAGCCGTAACCCTAACCCTAACCCTAACCCTAGCCCTAACCCTAACCCTAACCCTAACCCTAACTTTAGCCCTAAACCTAACCCCTAACCCCTAACCGTAACGCTAACCCTAAGCCTAACCCCTAACCCCTAACCCCTAACCCTAACCATAACCCTAAACCCTAACCCTAACCCTAACCCTAACCCTAGCCCTAACCCTAGCCCTAAGTCGTACCCTAACCCTAATCCTAACCCTAACCCAACCTTAACCCTAAAACTAACCTTAGCCCTTAAAACTAACCTAATAGAAACCCTAACCGTAACTCCCAACCCTAAGCCTAACCTAACCCTAACCCTAACCCTAGCCGTAACCCTAACCCTAACCCTAACCCTAGCCCTAACCCTAACCCTAACCCTAACCCTAACCTTAGCCCTAACCCTAACCCCTAACCCCTAACCGTAACGCTAACCCTAAGCCTAACCCCTAACCACTAACCCCTAACCCTAACCATAACCCTAAACCCTAACCCTAACCCTAGCCCTAACCCTAGCCCTAAGTCGTACCCTAACCCTAATCCTAACCCTAACCCAACCTTAACCCTAAAACTAACCTTAGCCCTTAAAACTAACCTAATAGAAACCCTAACCCTAACTCCTAACCCTAAGCCTAACCTAACCCTAACCCTAACCCTAGCCGTAACCCTAACCCTAACCCTAACCCTAGCCCTAACCCTAACCCTAACCCTAACCCTAACCTTAGACCTAACCCTAACCCCTAACCGTAACGCTAACCCTAAGCCTAACCCCTAACCCCTAACCCCTAACCCTAACCATAACCCTAAACCCTAACCCTAACCCTAACCCTAACCCTAGCCCTAACCCTAGCCCTAAGTCGTACCCTAACCCTAATCCTAACCCTAACCCAACCTTAACCCTAAAACTAACCTTAGCCCTTAAAACTAACCTAATAGAAACCCTAACCCTAACTCCTAACCCTAAGCCTAACCTAACCCTAACCCTAACCCTAGCCGTAACCCTAAACCTAACCCTAGCCGTAACCCTAACCCTAGCCCTAACCCTAACCCTAACCCTAACCCTAACCTTAGCCCTAACCCTAACCCCTAACCCCTAACCGTAACGCTAACCCTAAGCCTAACCCCTAACCCCTAACCCCTAACCCTAACCATAACCCTAAACCCTAACCCTAACCCTAACCCTAGCCCTAACCCTAGCCCTAAGTCGTACCCTAACCCTAATCCTAACCCTAACCCAACCTTAACCCTAAAACTAACCTTAGCCCTTAAAACTAACCTAATAGAAACCCTAACCCTAACTCCTAACCCTAAGCCTAACCTAACCCTAACCCTAAGCCTAGCCGTAACCCTAACCCTAACCCTAACCCTAGCCCTAACCCTAACCCTAACCTTAGCCCTAACCCTAACCCCTAACCCCTAACCGTAACGCTAACCCTAAGCCTAACCCCTAACCCCTAACCCTAACCATAACCCTAAACCCTAACCCTAACCCTGACCCTAACCCTAGCCCTAACCCTAGCCCTAAGTCGTACCCTAACCCTAATCCTAACCCTAACCCAACCTTAACCCTAAAACTAACCTTAGCCCTTAAAACTAACCTAATAGAAACCCTAACCCTAACTCCTAACCCTAAGCCTAACCTAACCCTAACCCTAACCCTAGCCGTAACCCTAACCCTAACCCTAACCCTAGACCTAACCCTAACCCTAAACCTAACCCTAACCTTAGCCCTAACCCTAACCCCTAACCCCTAACCGTAACGCTAACCCTAAGCCTAACCCCTAACCCCTAACCCCTAACCCTAACCATAACCCTAAACCCTAACCCTAACCCTAACCCTAACCCTAGCCCTAACCCTAGCCCTAAGTCGTACCCTAACCCTAATCCTAACCCTAACCCAACCTTAACCCTAAAACTAACCTTAGCCCTTAAAACTAACCTAATAGAGACCCTAACCCTAACTCCTAACCCTAAGCCTAACCTAACCCTAACCCTAACCCTAGCCGTAACCCTAACCCTAACCCTAACCCTAGCCCTAACCCTAACCCTAACCCTAACCCTAACCTTAGCCCTAACCCTAACCCCTAACCGTAACGCTAACCCTAAGCCTAACCCCTAACCCCTAACCCCTAACCCTAACCATAACCCTAAACCCTAACCCTAACCCTAACCCTAACCCTAGCCCTAACCCTAGCCCTAAGTCGTACCCTAACCCTAATCCTAACCCTAACCCAACCTTAACCCTAAAACTAACCTTAGCCCTTAAAACTAACCTAATAGAAACCCTAACCCTAACTCCTAACCCTAAGCCTAACCTAACCCTAACCCTAACCCTAGCCGTAACCCTAACCCTAACCCTAACCCTAGCCCTAACCCTAACCCTAAATCTAACCCTAACCTTAGCCCTAACCCTAACCCCTAACCCCTAACCGTAACGCTAACCCTAAGCCTAACCCCTAACCCCTAACCCCTAACCCTAACCATAACCCTAAACCCTAACCCTAACCCTAACCCTAACCCTAGCCCTAACCCTAGCCCTAAGTCGTACCCTAACCCTAATCCTAACCCTAACCCAACCTTAACCCTAAAACTAACCTTAGCCCTTAAAACTAACCTAATAGAAACCCTAACCCTAACTCCTAACCCTAAGCCTAACCTAACCCTAACCCTAACCCTAGCCGTAACCCTAACCCTAACCCTAACCCTAGCCCTAACCCTAACCCTAACCCTAACCTTAGCCCTAACCCTAACCCCTAACCCCTAACCGTAACGCTAACCCTAAGCCTAACCCCTAACCCCTAACCCCTAACCCTAACCATAACCCTAAACCCTAACCCTAACCCTAACCCTAACCCTAGCCCTAACCCTAGCCCTAAGTCGTACCCTAACCCTAATCCTAACCCTAACCCAACCTTAACCCTAAAACTAACCTTAGCCCTTAAAACTAACCTAATAGAAACCCTAACCCTAACTCCTAACCCTAAGCCTAACCTAACCCTAACCCTAACCCTAGCCGTAACCCTAACCCTAACCCTAACCCTAGCCCTAACCCTAACCCTAAACCTAACCCTAACCTTAGCCCTAACCCTAACCCCTAACCCCTAACCGTAACGCTAACCCTAAGCCTAACCCCTAACCCCTAACCCCTAACCCTAACCATAACCCTAAACCCTAACCCTAACCCTAACCCTAACCCTAGCCCTAAGTCGTACCCTAACCCTAATCCTAACCCTAACCCAACCTTAACCCTAAAACTAACCTTAGCCCTTAAAACTAACCTAATAGAAACCCTAACCCTAACTCCTAACCCTAAGCCTAACCTAACCCTAACCCTAACCCTAGCCGTAACCCTAACCCTAACCCTAACCCTAGCCCTAACCCTAACCCTAACCCTAACCCTAACCTTAGCCCTAACCCTAACCCCTAACCCCTAACCGTAACGCTAACCCTAAGCCTAACCCCTAACCCCTAACCCCTAACCCTAACCATAACCCTAAACCCTAACCCTAACCCTAACCCTAACCCTAGCCCTAACCCTAGCCCTAAGTCGTACCCTAACCCTAATCCTAACCCTAACCCAACCTTAACCCTAAAACTATCCTTAGCCCTTAAAACTAACCTAATAGAAACCCTAACCCTAACTCCTAACCCTAAGCCTAACCTAACCCTAACCCTAACCCTAGCCGTAACCCTAACCCTAACCCTAACCCTAGCCCTAACCCTAACCCTAACCCTAACCCTAACCTTAGCCCTAACCCTAACCCCTAACCCCTAACCGTAACGCTAACCCTAAGCCTAACCCCTAACCCCTAACCCCTAACCCTAACCATAACCCTAAACCCTAACCCTAACCCTAACCCTAACCCTAGCCCTAACCCTAGCCCTAAATCGTACCCTAACCCTAATCCTAACCCTAACCCAACCTTAACCCTAAAACTAACCTTAGCCCTTAAAACTAACCTAATAGAAACCCTAACCCTAACTCCTAACCCTAAGCCTAACCTAACCCTAACCCTAACCCTAGCTGTAACCCTAACCCTAACCCTAACCCTAGCCCTAACCCTAACCCTAACCCTAACCCTAACCTTAGCCCTAACCCTAACCCCTAACCCCTAACCGTAACGCTAACCCTAAGCCTAACCCCTAACCCCTAACCCCTAACCCTAACCATAACCCTAAACCCTAACCCTAACCCTAACCCTAACCCTAGCCCTAACCCTAGCCCTAAATCGTACCCTAACCCTAATCCTAACCCTAACCCAACCTTAACCCTAAAACTAACCTTAGCCCTTAAAACTAACCTAATAGAAACCCTAACCCTAACTCCTAACCCTAAGCCTAACCTAACCCTAACCCTAACCCTAGCCGTAACCCTAACCCTAACCCTAACCCTAGCCCTAACCCTAACCCTAACCTTAGCCCTAACCCTAACCCCTAACCCCTAACCGTAACGCTAACCCTAAGCCTAACCCCTAACCCCTAACCCCTAACCCTAACCATAACCCTAAACCCTAACCCTAACCCTAACCCTAACCCTAGCCCTAACCCTAGCCCTAAGTCGTACCCTAACCCTAATCCTAACCCTAACCCAACCTTAACCCTAAAACTAACCTTAGCCCTTAAAACTAACCTAATAGAAACCCTAACCCTAACTCCTAACCCTAAGCCTAACCTAACCCTAACCCTAACCCTAGCCGTAACCCTAACCCTAACCCTAACCCTAGCCCTAACCCTAACCCTAACCTTAGCCCTAACCCTAACCCCTAACCCCTAACCGTAACGCTAACCCTAAGCCTAACCCCTAACCCCTAACCCCTAACCCTAACCATAACCCTAAACCCTAACCCTAACCCTGACCCTAACCCTAGCCCTAACCCTAGCCCTAAGTCGTACCCTAACCCTAATCCTAACCCTAACCCAACCTTAACCCTAAAACTAACCTTAGCCCTTAAAACTAACCTAATAGAAACCCTAACCCTAACTCCTAACCCTAAGCCTAACCTAACCCTAACCCTAACCCTAGCCGTAACCCTAACCCTAACCCTAACCCTAGCCCTAACCCTAACCCTAACCCTAACCCTAACCTTAGCCCTAACCCTAACCCCTAACCCCTAACCGTAACGCTAACCCTAAGCCTAACCCCTAACCCCTAACCCCTAACCCTAACCATAACCCTAAACCCTAACCCTAACCCTAACCCTAACCCTAGCCCTAACCCTAGCCCTAAGTCGTACCCTAACCCTAATCCTAACCCTAACCCAACCTTAACCCTAAAACTAACCTTAGCCCTTAAAACTAACCTAATAGAAACCCTAACCCTAACTCCTAACCCTAAGCCTAACCTAACCCTAACCCTAACCCTAGCCGTAACCCTAACCCTAACCCTAACCCTAGCCCTAACCCTAACCCTAACCCTAACCCTAACCTTAGCCCTAACCCTAACCCCTAACCCCTAACCGTAACGCTAACCCTAAGCCTAACCCCTAACCCCTAACCCCTAACCCTAACCATAACCCTAAACCCTAACCCTAACCCTAACCCTAACCCTAGCCCTAACCCTAGCCCTAAGTCGTACCCTAACCCTAATCCTAACCCTAACCCAACCTTAACCCTAAAACTAACCTTAGCCCTTAAAACTAACCTAATAGAAACCCTAACCCTAACTCCTAACCCTAAGCCTAACCTAACCCTAACCCTAACCCTAGCCGTAACCCTAACCCTAACCCTAACCCTAGCCCTAACCCTAACCCTAACCCTAACCCTAACCTTAGCCCTAACCCTAACCCCTAACCCCTAACCGTAACGCTAACCCTAAGCCTAACCCCTAACCCCTAACCCCTAACCCTAACCATAACCCTAAACCCTAACCCTAACCCTAACCCTAACCCTAGCCCTAACCCTAGCCCTAAGTCGTACCCTAACCCTAATCCTTAACCCTAACCCAACCTTAACCCTAAAACTAACCTTAGCCCTTAAAACTAACCTAATAGAAACCCTAACCCTAACTCCTAACCCTAAGCCTAACCTAACCCTAACCCTAACCCTAGCCGTAACCCTAACCCTAACCCTAACCCTAGCCCTAACCCTAACCCTAACCCTAACCCTAACCTTAGCCCTAACCCTAACCCCTAACCCCTAACCGTAACGCTAACCCTAAGCCTAACCCCTAACCCCTAACCCCTAACCCTAACCATAACCCTAAACCCTAACCCTAACCCTAACCCTAACCCTAGCCCTAACCCTAGCCCTAAGTCGTACCCTAACCCTAATCCTAACCCTAACCCAACCTTAACCCTAAAACTAACCTTAGCCCTTAAAACTAACCTAATAGAAACCCTAACCCTAACTCCTAACCCTAAGCCTAACCTAACCCTAACCCTAACCCTAGCCGTAACCCTAACCCTAACCCTAACCCTAGCCCTAACCCTAACCCTAACCCTAACCCTAACCTTAGCCCTAACCCTAACCCCTAACCCCTAACCGTAACGCTAACCCTAAGCCTAACCCCTAACCCCTAACCCCTAACCCTAACCATAACCCTAAACCCTAACCCTAACCCTAACCCTAACCCTAGCCCTAACCCTAGCCCTAAGTCGTACCCTAACCCTAATCCTAACCCTAACCCAACCTTAACCCTAAAACTAACCTTAGCCCTTAAAACTAACCTAATAGAAACCCTAACCCTAACTCCTAACCCTAAGCCTAACCTAACCCTAACCCTAACCCTAGCCGTAACCCTAACCCTAACCCTAAACCCTAGCCCTAACCCTAACCCTAACCCTAACCCTAACCTTAGCCCTAACCCTAACCCCTAACCCCTAACCGTAACGCTAACCCTAAGCCTAACCCCTAACCCCTAACCCCTAACCCTAACCATAACCCTAAACCCTAACCCTAACCCTAACCCCTAACCCTAGCCCTAAGTCGTACCCTAACCCTAATCCTAACCCTAACCCAACCTTAACCCTAAAACTAACCTTAGCCCTTAAAACTAACCTAATAGAAACCCTAACCCTAACTCCTAACCCTAAGCCTAACCTAACCCTAACCCTAACCCTAGCCGTAACCCTAACCCTAACCCTAACCCTAGCCCTAACCCTAACCCTAACCCTAACCCTAACCTTAGCCCTAACCCTAACCCCTAACCCCTAACCCGTAACGCTAACCCTAAGCCTAACCCCTAACCCCTAACCCCTAACCCTAACCATAACCCTAAACCCTAACCCTAACCCTAACCCTAACCCTAGCCCTAACCCTAGCCCTAAGTCGTACCCTAACCCTAATCCTAACCCTAACCCAACCTTAACCCTAAAACTAACCTTAGCCCTTAAAACTAACCTAATAGAAACCCTAACCCTAACTCCTAACCCTAAGCCTAACCTAACCCTAACCCTAACCCTAGCCGTAACCCTAACCCTAACCCTAACCCTAGCCCTAACCCTAACCCTAACCCTAACCCTAACCTTAGCCCTAACCCTAACCCCTAACCCCTAACCGTAACGCTAACCCTAAGCCTAACCCCTAACCCCTAACCCCTAACCTAACCCTAACCATAACCCTAAACCCTAACCCTAACCCTAACCCTAACCCTAGCCCTAATCGTACCCTAACCCTAATCCTAACCCTAACCCAACCTTAACCCTAAAACTAACCTTAGCCCTTAAAACTAACCTAATAGAAACCCTAACCCTAACTCCTAACCCTAAGCCTAACCTAACCCTAACCCTAACCCTAGCCGTAACCCTAACCCTAACCCTAACCCTAGCCCTAACCCTAACCCTAACCCTAACCCTAACCTTAGCCCTAACCCTAACCCCTAACCCCTAACCGTAACGCTAACCCTAAGCCTAACCCCTAACCCCTAACCCCTAACCCTAACCATAACCCTAAACCCTAACCCTAACCCTAACCCTAACCCTAGCCCTAACCCTAGCCCTAAGTCGTACCCTAACCCTAATCCTAACCCTAACCCAACCTTAACCCTAAAACTAAACTTAGCCCTTAAAACTAACCTAATAGAAACCCTAACCCTAACTCCTAACCCTAAGCCTAACCTAACCCTAACCCTAACCCTAGCCGTAACCCTAACCCTAACCCTAACCCTAGCCCTAACCCTAACCCTAACCTTAGCCCTAACCCTAACCCCTAACCCCTAACCGTAACGCTAACCCTAAGCCTAACCCCTAACCCCTAACCCCTAACCCTAACCATAACCCTAACCCTAACCCTAACCCTAACCCTAACCCTAGCCCTAACCCTAGCCCTAAGTCGTACCCTAACCCTAATCCTAACCCTAACCCAACCTTAACCCTAAAACTAACCTTAGCCCTTAAAACTAACCTAATAGAAACCCTAACCCTAACTCCTAACCCTAAGCCTAACCTAACCCTAACCCTAACCCTAGCCGTAACCCTAACCCTAACCCTAACCCTAGCCCCTAACCCTAACCCAACTAACCTAACCTTTAGCCCTAACCCTAACCCCTAACCCCTAACCGTAACGCTAACCCTAAGCCTAACCCCTAACCCCTAACCCCTAACCCTAACCATAACCCTAAACCCTAACCCTAACCCTGACCCTAACCCTAGCCCTAACCCTAGCCCTAAGTCGTACCCTAACCCTAATCCTAACCCTAACCCAACCTTAACCCTAAAACTAACCTTAGCCCTTAAAACTAACCTAATAGAAACCCTAACCCTAACTCCTAACCCTAAGCCTAACCTAACCCTAACCCTAACCCTAGCCGTAACCCTAACCCTAACCCTAACCCTAGCCCTAACCCTAACCCTAACCCTAACCCTAACCTTAGCCCTAACCCTAACCCCTAACCCCTAACCGTAACGCTAACCCTAAGCCTAACCCCTAACCCCTAACCCCTAACCCTAACCATAACCCTAAACCCTAACCCTAACCCTAACCCTAACCCTAGCCCTAACCCTAGCCCTAAGTCGTACCCTAACCCTAATCCTAACCCTAACCCAACCTTAACCCTAAAACTAACCTTAGCCCTTAAAACTAACCTAATAGAAACCCTAACCCTAACTCCTAACCCTAAGCCTAACCTAACCCTAACCCTAACCCTAGCCGTAACCCTAACCCTAACCCTAACCCTAGCCCTAACCCTAACCCTAACCCTAACCCTAACCTTAGCCCTAACCCTAACCCCTAACCCCTAACCGTAACGCTAACCCTAAGCCTAACCCCTAACCCCTAACCCCTAACCCTAACCATAACCCTAAACCCTAACCCTAACCCTAACCCTAACCCTAGCCCTAACCCTAGCCCTAAGTCGTACCCTAACCCTAATCCTAACCCTAACCCAACCTTAACCCTAAAACTAACCTTAGCCCTTAAAACTAACCTAATAGAAACCCTAACCCTAACTCCTAACCCTAAGCCTAACCTAACCCTAACCCTAACCCTAGCCGTAAACCCTAACCCTAACCCTAACCCTAGCCCTAACCCTAACCCTAACCCTAACCCTAACCTTAGCCCTAACCTAACCCCTAACCCCTAACCGTAACGCTAACCCTAAGCCTAACCCCTAACCCCTAACCCCTAACCCTAACCATAACCCTAAACCCTAACCCTAACCTAACCCTAACCCTAGCCCTAACCCTAGCCCTAAGTCGTACCCTAACCCTAATCCTAACCCTAACCCAACCTTAACCCTAAAACTAACCTTAGCCCTTAAAACTAACCTAATAGAAACCCTAACCCTAACTCCTAACCCTAAGCCTAACCTAACCCTAACCCTAACCCTAGCCGTAACCCTAACCCTAACCCTAACCCTAGCCCTAACCCTAACCCTAACCCTAACCCTAACCTTAGCCCTAACCCTAACCCCTAACCCCTAACCGTAACGCTAACCCTAAGCCTAACCCCTAACCCCTAACCCCTAACCCTAACCATAACCCTAAACCCTAACCCTAACCCTAACCCTAACCCTAGCCCTAACCCTAGCCCTAAGTCGTACCCTAACCCTAATCTAACCCTAACCCAACCTTAACCCTAAAACTAACCTTAGCCCTTAAAACTAACCTAATAGAAACCCTAACCCTAACTCCTAACCCTAAGCCTAACCTAACCCTAACCCTAACCCTAGCCGTAACCCTAACCCTAACCCTAACCCTAGCCCTAACCCTAACCCTAACCCTAACCCTAACCTTAGCCCTAACCCTAACCCCTAACCCCTAACCGTAACGCTAACCCTAAGCCTAACCCCTAACCCCTAACCCCTAACCCTAACCATAACCCTAAACCCTAACCCTAACCCTAACCCTAACCCTAGCCCTAACCCTAGCCCTAAGTCGTACCCTAACCCCTAATCCTAACCCTAACCCAACCTTAACCCTAAAACTAACCTTAGCCCTTAAAACTAACCTAATAGAAACCCTAACCCTAACTCCTAACCCTAAGCCTAACCTAACCCTAACCCTAACCCTAGCCGTAACCCTAACCCTAACCCTAACCCTAGCCCTAACCCTAACCCTAACCCTAACCCTAACCTTAGCCCTAACCCTAACCCCTAACCCCTAACCGTAACGCTAACCCTAAGCCTAACCCCTAACCCCTAACCCCTAACCCTAACCATAACCCTAAACCCTAACCCTAACCCTAACCCTAACCCTAGCCCTAAGTCGTACCCTAACCCTAATCCTAACCCTAACCCAACCTTAACCCTAAAACTAACCTTAGCCCTTAAAACTAACCTAATAGAAACCCTAACCCTAACTCCTAACCCTAAGCCTAACCTAACCCTAACCCTAACCCTAGCCGTAACCCTAACCCTAACCCTAACCCTAGCCCTAACCCTAACCCTAACCCTAACCCTAACCTTAGCCCTAACCCTAACCCCTAACCCCTAACCGTAACGCTAACCCTAAGCCTAACCCCTAACCCCTAACCCCTAACCCTAACCATAACCCTAAACCCTAACCCTAACCCTAACCCTAACCCTAGCCCTAACCCTAGCCCTAAGTCGTACCCTAACCCTAATCCTAACCCTAACCCAACCTTAACCCTAAAACTAACCTTAGCCCTTAAAACTAACCTAATAGAAACCCTAACCCTAACTCCTAACCCTAAGCCTAACCTAACCCTAACCCTAACCCTAGCCGTAACCCTAACCCTAACCCTAACCCTAGACCTAACCCTAACCCTAACCCTAACCCTAACCTTAGCCCTAACCCTAACCCCTAACCCCTAACCGTAACGCTAACCCTAAGCCTAACCCCTAACCCCTAACCCCTAACCCTAACCATAACCCTAAACCCTAACCCTAACCCTAACCCTAACCCTAGCCCTAAGTCGTACCCTAACCCTAATCCTAACCCTAACCCAACCTTAACCCTAAAACTAACCTTAGCCCTTAAAACTAACCTAATAGAAACCCTAACCCTAACTCCTAACCCTAAGCCTAACCTAACCCTAACCCTAACCCTAGCCGTAACCCTAACCCTAACCCTAACCCTAGCCCTAACCCTAACCCTAACCCTAACCCTAACCTTAGCCCTAACCCTAACCCCTAACCCCTAACCGTAACGCTAACCCTAAGCCTAACCCCTAACCCCTAACCCCTAACCCTAACCATAACCCTAAACCCTAACCCTAACCCTAACCCTAACCCTAGCCCTAACCCTAGCCCTAAGTCGTACCCTAACCCTAATCCTAACCCTAACCCAACCTTAACCCTAAAACTAACCTTAGCCCTTAAAACTAACCTAATAGAAACCCTAACCCTAACTCCTAACCCTAAGCCTAACCTAACCCTAACCCTAACCCTAGCCGTAACCCTAACCCTAACCCTAACCCTAGCCCTAACCCTAACCCTAACCCTAACCCTAACCCTAACCTTAGCCCTAACCCTAACCCCTAACCCCTAACCGTAACGCTAACCCTAAGCCTAACCCCTAACCCCTAACCCCTAACCCTAACCATAACCCTAAACCCTAACCCTAACCCTAACCCTAACCCTAGCCCTAACCCTAGCCCTAAGTCGTACCCTAACCCTAATCCTAACCCTAACCAAACCTTAACCCTAAAACTAACCTTAGCCCTTAAAACTAACCTAATAGAAACCCTAACCCTAACTCCTAACCCTAAGCCTAACCTAACCCTAACCCTAACCCTAGCCGTAACCCTAACCCTAACCCTAGCCCTAACCCTAACCCTAAACCTAACCCTAACCTTAGCCCTAACCCTAACCCCTAACCCCTAACCGTAACGCTAACCCTAAGCCTAACCCCTAACCCCTAACCCCTAACCCTAACCATAACCCTAAACCCTAACCCTAACCCTAACCCTAACCCTAGCCCTAACCCTAGCCCTAAGTCGTACCCTAACCCTAATCCTAACCCTAACCCTAAAACTAACCTTAGCCCTTAAAACTAACCTAATAGAAACCCTAACCCTAACTCCTAACCCTAAGCCTAACCTAACCCTAACCCTAACCCTAGCCATAACCCTAACCCTAACCCTAACCCTAGACCTAACCCTAACCCTAACCCTAACCCTAACCTTAGCCCTAACCCTAACCCCTAACCCCTAACCGTAACGCTAACCCTAAGCCTAACCCCTAACCCCTAACCCCTAACCCTAACCATAACCCTAAACCCTAACCCTAACCCTAACCCTAACCCTAGCCCTAAGTCGTACCCTAACCCTAATCCTAACCCTAACCCAACCTTAACCCTAAAACTAACCTTAGCCCTTAAAACTAACCTAATAGAAACCCTAACCCTAACTCCTAACCCTAAGCCTAACCTAACCCTAACCCTAACCCTAGCCGTAACCCTAACCCTAACCCTAACCCTAGCCCTAACCCTAACCCTAACCCTAACCCTAACCTTAGCCCTAACCCTAACCCCTAACCCCTAACCGTAACGCTAACCCTAAGCCTAACCCCTAACCCCTAACCCCTAACCCTAACCATAACCCTAAACCCTAACCCTAACCCTAACCCTAACCCTAGCCCTAACCCTAGCCCTAAGTCGTACCCTAACCCTAATCCTAACCCTAACCCAACCTTAACCCTAAAACTAACCTTAGCCCTTAAAAGTAACCTAATAGAAACCCTAACCCTAACTCCTAACCCTAAGCCTAACCTAACCCTAACCCTAACCCTAGCCGTAACCCTAACCCTAACCCTAGCCCTAACCCTAACCCTAACCCTAACCCTAACCTTAGCCCTAACCCTAACCCCTAACCCCTAACCGTAACGCTAACCCTAAGCCTAACCCCTAACCCCTAACCCCTAACCCTAACCATAACCCTAAACCCTAACCCTAACCCTAACCCTAACCCTAGCCCTAAGTCGTACCCTAACCCTAATCCTAACCCTAACCCAACCTTAACCCTAAAACTAACCTTAGCCCTTAAAACTAACCTAATAGAAACCCTAACCCTAACTCCTAACCCTAAGCCTAACCTAACCCTAACCCTAACCCTAGCCGTAACCCTAACCCTAACCCTAACCCTAGCCCTAACCCTAACCCTAACCCTAACCTTAGCCCTAACCCTAACCCCTAACCCCTAACCGTAACGCTAACCCTAAGCCTAACCCCTAACCCCTAACCCCTAACCCTAACCATAACCCTAAACCCTAACCCTAACCCTAACCCTAACCCTAGCCCTAACCCTAGCCCTAAGTCGTACCCTAACCCTAATCCTAACCCTAACCCAACCTTAACCCTAAAACTAACCTTAGCCCTTAAAACTAACCTAATAGAAACCCTAACCCTAACTCCTAACCCTAAGCCTAACCTAACCCTAACCCTAACCCTAGCCGTAACCCTAACCCTAACCCTAACCCTAGCCCTAACCCTAACCCTAACCTTAGCCCTAACCCTAACCCCTAACCCCTAACCGTAACGCTAACCCTAAGCCTAACCCCTAAACCCTAACCCCTAACCCTAACCATAACCCTAAACCCTAACCCTAACCCTAACCCTAACCCTAGCCCTAACCCTAGCCCTAAGTCGTACCCTAACCCTAATCCTAACCCTAACCCAACCTTAACCCTAAAACTAACCTTAGCCCTTAAAACTAACCTAATAGAAACCCTAACCCTAACTCCTAACCCTAAGCCTAACCTAACCCTAACCCTAACCCTAGCCGTAACCCTAACCCTAACCCTAACCCTAACCCTAGCCCTAACCCTAACCCTAACCCTAACACTAACCTTAGCCCTAACCCTAACCCCTGACCCCTAACCGTAACGCTAACCCTAAGCCTAACCCCTAACCCCCAACCCCTAAGCCTAACCCCTAAACCCTAACCCTAACCCTAACCCTAACCCTAAACCTAGCCCTAACCCTAGCCCTAAGTCGTACCCTAACCCTAATCCTAACCCTAACCCAACCTTAACCCTAAAACTAACCTTAGCCCTTAAAACTAACCTAATAGAAACCCTAACTCTAACTCCTAACCCTAAGCCTAACCTAACCCTAACCCTAACCCTAGCCGTAACCCTAACCCTAACCCTAACCCTAGCCCTAACCCTAACCCTAACCCTAACCCTAACCTTAGCCCTAACCCTAACCCCTAACCCCTAACCGTAACGCTAACCCTAAGCCTAACCCCTAACCCCTAACCCCTAACCCTAACCATAACCCTAAACCCTAACCCTAACCCTAACCCTAACCCTAGCCCTAACCCTAGCCCTAAGTTGTACCCTAACCCTAAACCTAACCCTAACCCAACCTTAACCCTAAAACTAACCTTAGCCCTTAAAACTAACCTAATAGAAACCCTAACCCTAACTCCTAACCCTAAGCCTAACCTAACCCTAAGCCTAACCCTAGCCGTAACCCTAACCCTAACCCTAACCCTAGCCCTAACCCTAACCCTAACCCTAACCCTAACCCTAACCTTAGCCCTAACCCTAACCCCTAACCCCTAACCGTAACGCTAACCCTAAGCCTAACCCCTAACCCCTAACCCCTAACCCTAACCCTAACCCTAAACCCTAACCCTAACCCTAACCCTAACCCTAGCCCTAACCCTAGCCCTAAGTCGTACCCTAACCCTAATCCTAACCCTAACCCAACCTTAACCCTAAAACTAACCTTAGCCCTTAAAACTAACCTAATAGAAACCCTAACCCTAACTCCTAACCCTAAGCCTAACCTAACCCTAACCCTAACCCTAGCCGTAACCCTAACCCTAACCCTAACCCTAGCCCTAACCCTAACCCTAACCTTAGCCCTAACCCTAACCTTAGCCCTAACCCTAACCCCTAACCTCTAACCGTAACGCTAACCCTAAGCCTAACCCCTAACCCCTAACCCCTAACCCTAACCATAACCCTAAACCCTAACCCTAACCCTAGCCCTAACCCTAGCCCTAAGTCGTACCCTAACCCTAATCCTAACCCTAACCCAACCTTAACCCTAAAACTAACCTTAGCCCTTAAAACTAACCTAATAGAAACCCTAACCCTAACTCCTAACCCTAAGCCGAAACTAACCCTAACCCTAACCCTAGCCGTAACCCTAACCCTAGCCCTAACCCTAACCCTAACCCTAACCCTAACCTTAGCCCTAACCCTAACCCCTAACCCCTAACCGTATCGCTAACCCTAAGCCTAACCCCTAACCCCTAACCCCTAACCCTAACCATAACCCTAAACCCTAACCCTAACCCTAACCCTAACCCTAGCCCTAGCCCTAGCCCTAAGTCGTACCCTAACCCTAATCCTAACCCTAACCCAACCTTAACCCTAAAACTAACCTTAGCCCCTAAAACTAACCTGATAGAAACCCTAACCCTAACTCCTAACCCTAAGCCTAACCTAACCCTAACCCTAACCCTAGCCGTAACCCTAACCCTAACCCTAACCCTAGCCCTAACCCTAACCCTAACCCTAACCCTAACCTTAGCACTAACCCTAACCCCTAACCCCTAACCGTAACGCTAACCCTAAGCCTAACCCCTAACCCCTAACCCCTAACCCTAACCATAACCCTAAACCCTAACCCTAACCCTAACCCTAACCCTAGCCCTAACCCTAGCCCTAAGTCGTACCCTAACCCTAAACCTAACCCTAACCCAACCTTAACCCTAAAACTAACCTTAGCCCTTAAAACTAACCTAATAGAAACCCTAACCCTAACTCCTAACCCTAAGCCTAACCTAACCCTAACCCTAACCCTAGCCGTAACCCTAACCCTAACCCTAACCCTAGCCCTAACCCTAACCCCTAACCCCTAACCGTAACGCTAACCCTAAGCCTAACCCCTAACCCTAACCCTAAGCCTAGCCCTAACCCTAACCCTAACCCTTACCCTAACCCTAGCCCTAACCCTAGCCCTAAGTCGTACCCTAACCCTAATCCTAACCCTAACCCAACCTTAACCCTAAAACTAACCTTAGCCCTTAAAACTAACCTAATAGAAACCCTAACCCTAACTCCTAACCCTAAGCCTAACCTAACCCTAACCCTAACCCTAGCCGTAACCCTAACCCTAACCCTAACCCTAGCCCTAACCCTAACCCTAACCCTAACCCTAACCTTAGCCCTAACCCTAACCCCTAACCCCTAACCGTAACGCTAACCCTAAGCCTAACCCCTAACCCCTAACCCCTAACCCTAACCATAACCCTAAACCCTAACCCTAACCCTAACCCTAACCCTAGCCCTAACCCTAGCCCTAAGTCGTACCCTAACCCTAATCCTAACCCTAACCCAACCTTAACCCTAAAACTAACCTTAGCCCTTAAAACTAAACTAATAGAAACCCTAACCCTAACTCCTAACCCTAAGCCTAACCTAACCCTAACCCTAACCCTAGCCGTAACCCTAACCCTAACCCTAACCCTAGCCCTAACCCTAACCCTAACCCTAACCCTAACCTTAGCCCTAACCCTAACCCCTAACCCCTAACCGTAACGCTAACCCTAAGCCTAACCCCTAACCCCTAACCCCTAACCCTAACCATAACCCTAAACCCTAACCCTAACCCTAGCCCTAACCCTAGCCCTAAGTCGTACCCTAACCCTAAACCTAACCCTAACCCAACCTTAACCCTAAAACTAACCTTAGCCCTTAAAACTAACCTAATAGAAACCCTAACCCTAACTCCTAACCCTAAGCCGAACCTAACCCTAACCCTAACCCTAGCCGTAACCCTAACCCTAGCCCTAACCCTAACCCTAACCCTAACCCTAACCTTAGCCCTAACCCTAACCCCTAACCCCTAACCGTAACGCTAACCCTAAGCCTAACCCCTAACCCCTAACCCCTAACCCTAACCATAACCCTAAACCCTAACCCTAACCCTAACCCTAACCCTAGCCCTAACCCTAGCCCTAAGTCGTACCCTAACCCTAATCCTAACCCTAACCCAACCTTAACCCTAAAACTAACCTTAGCCCTTAAAACTAACCTAATAGAAACCCTAACCCTAACTCCTAACCCTAAGCCTAACCTAACCCTAACCCTAACCCTAGCCGTAACCCTAACCCTAACCCTAACCCTAGCCCTAACCCTAACCCTAACCCTAACCCTAACCTTAGCCCTAACCCTAACCCCTAACCCCTAACCGTAACGCTAACCCTAAGCCTAACCCCTAACCCCTAACCCCTAACCCTAACCATAACCCTAAACCTAACCCTAACCCTAACCCTAACCCTAGCCCTAACCCTAGCCCTAAGTTGTACCCTAACCCTAAACCTAACCCTATCCCAACCTTAACCCTAAAACTAACCTTAGCCCTTAAAACTAACCTAATAGAAACCCTAACCCTAACTCCTAACCCTAAGCCTAACCTAACCCTAACCCTAACCCTAGCCGTAACCCTAACCCTAACCCTAACCCTAGCCCTAACCCTAACCCTAACCCTAACCCTAACCTTAGCCCTAACCCTAACCCCTAACCCCTAACCGTAACGCTAACCCTAAGCCTAACCCCTAACCCCTAACCCCTAACCCTAACCATAACCCTAAACCCTAACCCTAACCCTAACCCTAGCCCTAACCCTAGCCCTAAGTTGTACCCTAACCCTAAACCTAACCCTAACCCAACCTTAACCCTAAAACTAACCTTAGCCCTTAAAACTAACCTAATAGAAACCCTAACCCTAACTCCTAACCCTAAGCCGAACCTAACCCTAACCCTAACCCTAGCCGTAACCCTAACCCTAGCCCTAACCCTAACCCTAACCCTAACCCTAACCTTAGCCCTAACCCTAACCCCTAACCCCTAACCGTAACGCTAACCCTAAGCCTAACCCCTAACCCCTAACCCCTAACCCTAACCATAACCCTAACCCTAACCCTAACCCTAACCCTAACCCTAGCCCTAACCCTAGCCCTAAGTCGTACCCTAACCCTAATCCTAACCCTAACCCAACCTTAACCCTAAAACTAACCTTAGCCCTTAAAACTAACCTAATAGAAACCCTAACCCTAACTCCTAACCCTAAGCCTAACCTAACCCTAACCCTAAACCTAGCCGTAACCCTAACCCTAACCCTAACCCTAGACCTAACCCTAACCCTAACCCTAACCCTAACCTTAGCCCTAACCCTAACCCCTAACCCCTAACCGTAACGCTA
>NC_134185.1:22735958-22742458 GCF_964188355.1 Buteo buteo
ACCCTAACCCTAGCCCTAACCCTAACCCTAACCCTAACCCTAACCTTAGCCCTAACCCTAACCCCTAACCCATAACCGTAACGCTAACCCTAAGCCTAACCCCTAACCCCTAACCCTAACCATAACCCTAAACCCTAACCCTAACCCTAACCCTAGCCCTAACCCTAGCCCTAAGTCGTACCCTAACCCTAATCCTAACCCTAACCCAACCTTAACCCTAAAACTAACCTTAGCCCTTAAAACTAACCTAATACAAACCCTAACCCTAACTCCTAACCCTAAGCCTAACCTAACCCTAAACCTAATCTAACCCTAACCCTAACCCTAGCCGTAACCCTAACCCTAACCCTAACCCTAGCCCTAACCCTAACCCTAACCCTAACCCTAACCCCTAACCCCTAACCGTAACGCTAACCCTAAGCCTAACCCCTAACCCCTAACCCCTAACCATAACCATAACCCTAAACCCTAACCCTAACCCTAACCCTAACCCTAGCCCTAACCCTAGCCCTAAGTCGTACCCTAACCCTAATCCTAACCCTAACCCAACCTTAACCCTAAAACTAACCTTAGCCCTTAAAACTAACCTAATAGAAACCCTAACCCTAACTCCTAACCCTAAGCCTAACCTAACCCTAACCCTAACCCTAGCCGTAACCCTAACCCTAACCCTAACCCTAGCCCTAACCCTAACCCTAACCCTAACCCTAACCTTAGCCCTAACCCTAACCCCTAACCCCTAACCGTAACGCTAACCCTAAGCCTAACCCCTAACCCCTAAACCCTAACCCTAACCATAACCCTAAACCCTAACCCTAACCCTAGCCCTAACCCTAGCCCTAAGACGTACCCTAACCCTAATCCTAACCCTAACCCAACCTTAACCCTAACCTTAGCCCTAACCCTAACCTTAGCCCTAACCCTAACCCCTAACCCCTAACCGTAACGCTAACCCTAAGCCTAACCCCTAACCCCTAACCCCTAACCCTAACCCTAACCCTAGCCGTAACCCTAACCCTAACCCTAACCCTACCCCTAACCCTAACCCTAACCCTAACCCTAACCTTAGCCCTAACCCTAACCCCTAACCCCTAACCGTAACGCTAACCCTAAGCCTAACCCCTAACCCCTAACCCCTAACCCTAACCATAACCCTAAACCCTAACCCTAACCCTAACCCTAACCCTAGCCCTAACCCTAGCCCTAAGTCGTTCCCTAACCCTAATCCTAACCCTAACCCAACCTTAACCCTAAAACTAACCTTAGCCCTTAAAACTAACCTAATAGAAACCCTAACCCTAACTCCTAACCCTAAGCCTAAACTAACCCTAACCCTAACCCTAGCCGTAACCCTAACCCTAACCCTAACCCTAGCCCTAACCCTAACCCTAACCCTAACCCTAACCTTAGCCCTAACCCTAACCCCTAACCCCGAACCGTAACGCTAACCCTAAGCCTAACCCCTAACCCCTAACCCTAACCATAACCCTAAACCCTAACCCTAACCCTAACCCTAGCCCTAACCCTAGCCCTAAGTCGTACCCTAACCCTAATCCTAACCCTAACCCAACCTTAACCCTAAAACTAACCTTAGCCCTTAAAACTAACCTAATAGAAACCCTAACCCTAACTCCTAACCCTAAGCCTAACCTAACCCTAAGCCTAATCTAACCCTAACCCTAACCCTAGCCGTAACCCTAACCCTAACCCTAACCCTAGCCCTAACCCTAACCCTAACCCCTAACCCCTAACCGTAACGCTAACCCTAAGCCTAACCCCTAACCCCTAACCCCTAACCATAACCATAACCCTAAACCCTAACCCTAACCCTAACCCTAACCCTAGCCCTAACCCTAGCCCTAAGTCGTACCCTAACCCTAATCCTAACCCTAACCCAACCTTAACCCTAAAACTAACCTTAGCCCTTAAAACTAACCTAATAGAAACCCTAACCCTAACTCCTAACCCTAAGCCTAACCTAACCCTAACCCTAACCCTAGCCGTAACCCTAACCCTAACCCTAACCCTAGCCCTAACCCTAACCCTAACCCTAACCCTAACCTTAGCCCTAACCCTAACCCCTAACCCCTAACCGTAACGCTAACCCTAAGCCTAACCCCTAACCCCTAAACCCTAACCCTAACCATAACCCTAAACCCTAACCCTAACCCTAGCCCTAACCCTAGCCCTAAGTCGTACCCTAACCCTAATCCTAACCCTAACCCAACCTTAACCCTAAAACTAACCTTAGCCCTTAAAACTAACCTAATAGAAACCCTAACCCTAACTCCTAACCCTAAGCCTAACCTAACCCTAACCCTAACCCTAGCCGTAACCCTAACCCTAACCCTAACCCTAGCCCTTACCCTAACCCTAACCCTAACCCTAACCTTAGCCCTAACCCTAACCCCTAACCCCGAACCGTAACGCTAACCCTAAGCCTAACCCCTAACCCCTAACCCCTAACCCTAACCCTAACCCTAACCCTAACCCTAACCCTAGCCCTAACCCTAGCCCTAAGTCGTACCCTAACCCTAATCCTAACCCTAACCCAACCTTAACCCTAAAACTAACCTTAGCCCTTAAAACTAACCTAATAGAAACCCTAACCCTAACTCCTAACCCTAAGCCTAACCTAACCCTAACCCTAACCCTAGCCGTAACCCCAACCCTAACCCTAACCCTAGCCCTAACCCTAACCCTAACCCTAACCCTAACCTTAGCCCTAACCCTAACCCCTAACCCCTAACCGTAACGCTAACCCTAAGCCTAACCCCTAACCCCTAACCCCTAACCCTAACCATAACCCTAAACCCTAACCCTAACCCTAACCCTAACCCTAGCCCTAACCCTAGCCCTAAGTCGTACCCTAACCCTAATCCTAACCCTAACCCAACCTTAACCCTAAAAATAACCTTAGCCCTTAAAACTAACCTAATAGAAACCCTAACCCTAACTCCTAACCCTAAGCCTAAACTAACCCTAACCCTAACCCTAGCCGTAACCCTAACCCTAACCCTAGCCCTAACCCTAAACCTAACCCTAACCCTAACCTTAGCCCTAACCCTAACCCCTAACCCCTAACCGTAACGCTAACCCTAAGCCTAACCCCTAACCCCTAACCCCTAACCCTAACCATAACCCTAAACCCTAACCCTAACCCTAACCCTAACCCTAGCCCTAACCCTAGCCCTAAGTCGTACCCTAACCCTAATCCTAACCCTAACCCAACCTTAACCCTAAAACTAACCTTAGCCCTTAAAACTAACCTAATAGAAACCCTAGCCTAACTCCTAACCCTAAGCCTAACCTAACCCTAACCCTAACCCTAGCTGTAACCCTAACCCTAACCCTAGCCCTAACCCTAACCCTAACCCTAACCCTAAACTTAGCCCTAACCCTAACCCCTAACCCCTAACCGTAACGCTAACCCTAAGCCTAACCCCTAACCCCTAACCCCTAACCCTAACCATAACCCTAAACCCTAACCCTAACCCTAACCCTAGCCCTAAGTCGTACCCTAACCCTAATCCTAACCCTAACCCAACCTTAACCCTAAAAATAACCTTAGCCCTTAAAACTATCCTAATAGAAACCCTAACCCTAACTCCTAACCCTAAGCCTAAACTAACCCTAACCCTAACCCTAGCCGTAACCCTAACCCTAACCCTAGCCCTAACCCTAACCCTAACCCTAACCCTAACCTTAGCCCTAACCCTAACCCCTAACCCCTAACCGTAACGCTAACCCTAAGCCTAACCCCTAACCCCTAACCCTAACCATAACCCTAAACCCTAACCCTAACCCTAACCCTAACCCTAGCCCTAACCCTAGCCCTAAGTCGTACCCTAACCCTAATCCTAACCCTAACCCAACCTTAACCCTAAAACTAACCTTAGCCCTTAAAACTAACCTAATAGAAACCCTAACCCTAACTCCTAACCCTAAGCCTAACCTAACCCTAACCCTAACCCTAGCCGTAACCCTAACCCTAACCCTAACCCTAGCCCTAACCCTAACCCTAACCCTAACCCTAACCTTAGCCCTAACCCTAACCCCTAACCCCTAACCATAACGCTAACCCTAAGCCTAACCCCTAACCCCTAACCCCTAACCCTAACCATAACCCTAAACCCTAACCCTAACCCTAACCCTAACCCTAGCCCTAACCCTAGCCCTAAGTCGTACCCTAACCCTAATCCTAACCCTAACCCAACCTTAACCCTAAAAATAACCTTAGCCCTTAAAACTAACCTAATAGAAACCCTAACCCTAACTCCTAACCCTAAGCCTAACCTAACCCTAACCCTAACCCTAGCCGTAACCCTAACCCTAACCCTAGCCCTAACCCTAACCCTAACCCTAACCCTAACCTTAGCCCTAACCCTAACCCCTAACCCCTAACCGTAACGCTAACCCTAAGCCTAACCCCTAACCCCTAACCCCTAACCCTAACCATAACCCTAAACCCTAACCCTAACCCTAACCCTAACCCTAGCCCTAACCCTAGCCCTAAGTCGTACCCTAACCCTAATCCTAACCCTAACCCAACCTTAACCCTAAAACTAACCTTAGCCCTTAAAACTAACCTAATAGAAACCCTAGCCTAACTCCTAACCCTAAGCCTAACCTAACCCTAACCCTAACCCTAGCTGTAACCCTAACCCTAACCCTAGCCCTAACCCTAACCCTAACCCTAACCCTAAACTTAGCCCTAACCCTAACCCCTAACCCCTAACCGTAACGCTAACCCTAAGCCTAACCCCTAACCCCTAACCCCTAACCCTAACCATAACCCTAAACCCTAACCCTAACCCTAACCCTAGCCCTAAGTCGTACCCTAACCCTAATCCTAACCCTAACCCAACCTTAACCCTAAAAATAACCTTAGCCCTTAAAACTATCCTAATAGAAACCCTAACCCTAACTCCTAACCCTAAGCCTAAACTAACCCTAACCCTAACCCTAGCCGTAACCCTAACCCTAACCCTAGCCCTAACCCTAACCCTAACCCTAACCCTAACCTTAGCCCTAACCCTAACCCCTAACCCCTAACCGTAACGCTAACCCTAAGCCTAACCCCTAACCCCTAACCCCTAACCCTAACCATAACCCTAAACCCTAACCCTAACCCTAACCCTAACCCTAGCCCTAACCCTAGCCCTAAGTCGTACCCTAACCCTAATCCTAACCCTAACCCAACCTTAACCCTAAAACTAACCTTAGCCCTTAAAACTAACCTAATAGAAACCCTAACCCTAACTCCTAACCCTAAGCCTAACCTAACCCTAACCCTAACCCTAGCCGTAACCCTAACCCTAACCCTAACCCTAGCCCTAACCCTAACCCTAACCCTAACCCTAACCTTAGCCCTAACCCTAACCCCTAACCCCTAACCATAACGCTAACCCTAAGCCTAACCCCTAACCCCTAACCCCTAACCCTAACCATAACCCTAAACCCTAACCCTAACCCTAACCCTAACCCTAGCCCTAACCCTAACCCTAGCCCTAACCCTAGCCCTAAGTCGTACCCTAACCCTAATCCTAACCCTAACCCAACCTTAACCCTAAAACTAACCTTAGACCTTAAAACTAACCTAATAGAAACCCTAACCCTAACTCCTAACCCTAAGCCTAACCTAACCCTAACCCTAACCCTAGCCGTAACCCCAACCCTAACCCTAACCCTAGCCCTAACCCTAACCCTAACCCTAACCCTAACCTTAGCCCTAACCCTAACCCCTAACCCCTAACCGTAACGCTTACCCTAAGCCTAACCCCTAACCCCTAACCCCTAACCCTAACCATAACCCTAAACCCTAACCCTAACCCTAACCCTAACCCTAGCCCTAAGTCGTACCCTAACCCTAATCCTAACCCTAACCCAACCTTAACCCTAAAACTAACCTTAGCCCTTAAAACTAACCTAATAGAAACCCTAACCCTAACTCCTAACCCTAAGCCTAACCTAACCCTAACCCTAACCCTAGCCGTAACCCTAACCCTAACCCTAACCCTAGCCCTAACCCTAACCCTAACCCTAACCTTAGCCCTAACCCTAACCCCTAACCCCTAACCGTAACGCTAACCCTAAGCCTAACCCCTAACCCCTAACCCCTAACCCTAACCATAACCCTAAACCCTAACCCTAACCCTAACCCTAACCCTAGCCCTAACCCTAACCCTAGCCCTAACCCTAGCCCTAAGTCGTACCCTAACCCTAATCCTAACCCTAACCCAACCTTAACCCTAAAACTAACCTTAGCCCTTAAAACTAACCTAATAGAAACCCTAACCCTAACTCCTAACCCTAAGCCAAACCTAACCCTAACCCTAACCCTAGCCCTAACCCTAGCCCTAAGTCGTACCCTAACCCTAATCCTAACCCTAACCCAACCTTAACCCTAAAACTAACCTAATAGAAACCCTAACCCTAACTCCTAACCCTAAGCCTAACCTAACCCTAACCCTAACCCTAGCCGTAACCCCAACCCTAAC